>NW_007727931.1:123477-164201 GCF_000696425.1 Galeopterus variegatus | reverse complement strand
AAATCAAAATCAAAACCAAATTGAGATATCATCTCACCCTAGGTAGATCAGCCAATATGAAAAAGACTGAGAATAACAAATGTGAGGATGTGGAGAAAGGGGAACCCTCCTACATTCTTAGTGAGACCGTAACATAGTGCAGTCATTGTGGAAAACATTACAGAGGGTTCTCAAAAACTACAGGTAGAACTACCATATGATCCAACAATCCCACGTCTGTGTATATACACAAAGGAATGGAAATCATCATGTCGAAGTGATACCTGTACTCTCTTGTCCACTGCAGCTCTATTTACAATAGCCAAAATATGGAACCAACCTAAATGTCCATTGACAGACATTTAAGATGGACATTTAGGATGGAAAATGTAGTATATATACTGAATGGAATATTACTCTGCCATAAAAGAAAATAATGATATTCTGTCATTTGCAGTAAAATGGATGAGCTTGGAGAAAATTATGTTAAGTGAAATTAGACAGACATAGATAGAAAAATACTGTATGTCCTTACTCATAAGTGGATGCTATGGAAAAAAAGAAAGACAGAAAGAAATAATGAAAGAAAGAAAGACCCACAATAATACATCAGTCTTACAGAAGGAGAGAACAAATCTGTGGTTACCAGAGGTTGAAGTGTAGGAGGGAGGGGGGTTGGGGAGAGATTGGGTAAGGGGCATAAACAATAATTATGATTTGTAATAATGAATATGCTAACAATATTGATTTGATCAACACATGTTGTACACATGTACAGGTGATGGTAGTCAACGCTGTACCCCCAACTATGTATAATCAATTATGCTTCAACAAAAAAAAAATAAATTTTTAAAAATAAAAATAAAAACTACCACAATATCACTTCACGCTCATTAAGATGGATTTTTTCTTTTTAAATTCAAAAACAGAAGGTAACGAGTATTGGTGAGGATGGGGAGAAATTGGAACCCTTGTGCACTGCAGGTGAAAATGTAAGATGATGCTGTTGCCATTGTGGAAAACAGTATGGTAGTTCCTAAAAAACTAAACATAGAATTACCATATGATCTAGCAATTCCCCTTCTGGGTATACAAGTATACTCAAAAGAATTCAAAGCAGGAACTTGAGCAGATATTTGTATGTCAATGTTCATAGCAGCATTATTCACAACAGCCAAAATGTGGAAACAACCCAAATGTGCATTGATGAATGAATAGATAAGCAAAATGTAGTATATACATGCAATAAAATAGTATTTGGCCTTAAAATACGAAATTCTGATACATGGTACAATATAGATGAACCTTGAAAGCATTGTTAAGTGAAATATGCCAGACACAAAAGAACAAATACTGTATGATTCCACATATGAGGGGAAATCATACAAAATTTGTTG
This sequence comes from Galeopterus variegatus, assembly GCF_000696425.1. Classification (NCBI taxonomy): domain Eukaryota; kingdom Metazoa; phylum Chordata; class Mammalia; order Dermoptera; family Cynocephalidae; genus Galeopterus; species Galeopterus variegatus. The sequence continues at coordinate 162,825 of NW_007727931.1, read as the reverse complement.
CATGACTCAGATTTATGGAAAAATAGAATTAAAAGAAAATATAAATCCTTTCATGAAGTTTGAAGACCACACATATATGAGGAACCTGGAACAGTTGAATTCATAGAGAAAGAAAGTAGAATTGTGGTTACCAGAGACCAGAACCATTATTGCTTAATGGGTGAGAGTTTCAGTTTGGGATGATGTAAAAGTTCTGGAAATAGACAGTGGTGACAGCTACACAACACTGAACGTACTTAGTGCCACTGAACTGTATACTTAAAAATGGCTAAAATGGGTGACTTGGGGCATGGAGAAGGGGACCAGACCCCTCTCCCACAACCAGGCACACCATGCCAGTGTCTCGGGGCCCACCTGGGGACCTGAGGTATGGAGCTAGGGACCAGATACACCCCACAACCAGGCACACTGCCAGTGCCAAGGAGGATGCCAAAAACATTACCTCCATGTGTGTGGCCCACCGCAGCCACCACATAAACCATGGTTGCTGCGAAAGTGGCTAGATGCTGCAAATACCATGCAGATGGTGTGCCAGCCACTGGAGTGCGTTGACACAAGGAGAGTCACCAGCAGACATTAAGAAGAGAAGAGGATGTCTCTCTCCACAGAGCCCATTTCAGAGTGACAGAAGCATCTGCTCTATGATTATATTGAGGGACCTGATCACATCTCTCAGCACTGGACAGATGATCTAGTCAACAAATCAACAGAGTAACCATTATTCTTTCAGACAGAGAGAAGAAATCTAGGGTAATTAGAGGGAGGAGAGGGGAGGGAGAGGGGGATGGGGAGAGACTGGACAAGAGGCATAAAGAATAATTACGATTTACAACAATATATATGCTAGTAATACTGATTTGATCAACATATCTCAATGCTGAACCCCTAAAATATGTATAATCAATTTTGATCCAATAAACAAAATTAAATTTAAAAATGGCTAAAATGGGGAATGGCCAGTTAGCTCACTTGGGAGAGCATGAGTGCTGATAACCCCAAGGTCAAGGGTTTGGGTCCCCATAGAGGCCAGCCACCGGAAAAACAAACAAAAAAATCCCCCCCAAAACTAACAACAATAAAAAAACAGATAAAATGGTAAATTTTGTGTTATATATATTTTGCCACAATTAAAAGAAAAAATTGGACCCGAATGGTACATACTTGTACTTTTTTTTCCTCCAGCAGATTACTTTCAGTAAGTAACCACAATGAGAATTGCTCTTGGCCATGTTTCAAAACCTAGGTTCCCCTCTGATCAATAGTTCCTGGGATGCCAGAGCTAACTGACTTTTGTGGAAGTGCCCAAGGCATCTCTGTCTCACCCATTACCTCAACAATTAATAGTCATCACTGAAGGTAGTCAACTGACTGTACTATCACAGAGTTTATGCTTTATCCCAGACCCCAAAGCAATGGGGGGAAAGCAGGAAGATGCGGAAGGAGTTTGGGAACTTTTATAGGTTTCCATGTACAAATCCAACATAGATACAGTTCAAGTTATATATAGCAGTGATTTCAAATTCAGCATTCATCAGAATCACCTGAAGGTTTGTTAAAACATAGGGTGCCACCCACCCTACTCCCCAGCAGTCTTTCTTTCAGTAGGTCTGGAATTGGGCCCAAGATTTTGCATTCCCAATGAGTTCCCAGGCGATGCTGAGAAGGATCAAAGGGAGAAAGGCGAAATATAAGTATATTAACTGTGATATTTCAGTATCTACAACCTATTTAAGATTTAGAAAAATACTTTCCACTGTCCTCTTTTTCTCTGTTTCCTAGGGCTAGTTTGGGAACTTTAGAAAAAAAAATTTTTCCTGTGGTCAAAAGCTTTACTAGATAGAGGGCCGGATCATGGCTCACTTGGGAGAGCGTGGTGCTGACAACACCAAGTGACAACACCTTACCGGTCATCTTTAAAACAAAAAAACTTTACTACATAGAATCTTTCAGGTCTATAATTTTATGAAAAGGCGACACACAGCAAGCAATTGAGAAGGCAGAGCCATAGCTTCATTTGAGCCAGGGCGAGGATAGCACTGCCAGGGAGAGAGAGCACAAGACAGCTTCTCACAGACTGCAGACATCTGTTTCAAAAGAATTGCAATGGGTCAGCAACAGAAGCTCAGGAGTTATTGCAAAATACAGCACACACTCTGATGCCTCACCTGAACTCTTCGTGTCTAAACAGAATTCTGTGTCTAAACAGAGTCTGGGTGGAGTCTCAGATCTGATCAAAGATTACAGGTGTTTTTTTTTAATGGTTTGCTCTGACACTTTCACAGGAAATTCTCATTGAAGACTGCAGGGAGTGAGAGAAGGGTGAAGGGGAAAAAAATCTTGTTGTATGCTACCGTGCTGTCTAATATGTATTTACAATGCTGAAATAAGTAAGCAGGGATTTTCCAAGTTCATTTCCTGGAACTGCCACCATGAAACAAACTACCATGAAAATACATTTAGTGTATATGTTAAGTAAAAGTGGTAATAGTATAAAATTAACTAAAATCATGTGATCACCATATTTGCATAGCATCTTGCCCAAGAATATAGCTGAGATTTTACCTTCCACCTATGGCAACATACTCAAATACCTATAGAGTCCAAGCTGGTAACATAAGTAATTGAAATGACCAAGATAAAAGAAAATTCAAATGCCAGAAATAGAATCAAACATTATTTCTAAAGTTCCCAAACTATTATTTAGGCATGTAACATAACACAAGCATTTATAATATTAGAGATGATCAATTTGAAACTGAAAATATACAAATTAAAACATAGGAATATGTATTTATTAAATTTTTCTTATAGCTCATAATACCTTTGATCTAAAAACCAAAAACTGGACACCTTTTCCTGTGTACCAAGGTGTCAGTGTGAGCGCCACACAGCAGTTAGAGTTGCATGCAGTATGTAACATACACTTCAGCCCTGAATCCTTCAACTCAGAGCAGAATTCTTTGACTTAAGTTTCCTAAGAGAAAACAACTCCTCTTAAACACTGGCACTTTTTCAAACAAAGATGGGATTTTTGGACAGTGATTTTTGAATTTAGAGTGATTACTCCAAAAGTATTTGTAGGATTCTGCTGCTCCATCATTATAATATTTAGTGTTTAGTAGTTTCACTCGCAGCACATTTCACTGAAATGTGAAATTCAGAAATGCTAGCTCATTTTCATAAAGTTAAAATTAAAGAGCCCACCTTCGAATTCAGTCTTAAATTCCATAATTTTGGGAATGAAGTTAAGGCTATAATTTTCATGTCTAGAAACCAATTTCAGCAAATAAAAGTGATCCAGATTATTCCTTAACAAAAAAGTTTTTGCCAAGAACATATATTTACTAGAAATGACAGAACTGAATCACATAAATGTGGCATTTCTTGTAAATGACCCTGTAAAAAAATATTTGCAATATTTAGATGCGCTGTAATATTAACTTAAAAAGCCAAATCTTTGAGTGATTCTTCACTGGTAAACTGTGGCAAAGAGTTTCCTTTGGGTAATATGTATAGGTTGATTTATTTTAACAGTTCAAAAAGTGTTTTCAGCCCTAAACTACATATAGGAGACCAGCATATTATACATATCATTAATCCTACAAAGCTTTGAACCATCTGAAGTTCAAGTATCAGTATCCAGTTCATAGCGATAATTACTATATTAATTGCACTTTTAAGCTCTTGGCCTAAAATTGTTCCTAAAATTGTTAATCTGCATTAAGCAGGTTAAGTCTATGTCTGTCATTTCAAGATGTTGTCACCAACATGTCCAACATTACCCAAACTATTTACTATTCCAGGAGCACTGTCTATAATCAAGCTAATAAATTTTTACCCATTTTCATTACATTTTGACAGATTTTCTTCTTTTTCTTTTCTTTTCTTTTTACTTCTGATGTATTTTATAACATATATAAATTAGTCCTTTGATATTGGCAATAAACATTTCATACACAATAAATCCAAAGTTCTTCGACACATTAAAATCTTCTGACACCACAAATATTGCTAACTTTGTGACAGTATCTATATATGTGTTTCCATGAGCTTAAATTGAAAATGCTATAAATAGGGGCCGGCCCGTGGCTCACTTGGGAGAGTGTAATGCTACGGGATCTTAACCCTTGACTTGGTGTTGTAAGCACCACGCTCTCCCAAGTGAGCCAACTGGCCATCCCTATACAGGGATCCGAACCCGTGGCCTTGGTGTTATCAGCACCACACTCCCAAGAGAGCCACAGGCCAGCCCTAATAAAATTCTAAATAATAAAAAAAGGTTTTAAAAAATCATAACTACTTGATTTTGTTTTTTGGTTTTTTTTTTTAGCAGCTGGCCTGTAGAGGGATCCAAACTCATGACCTTGGTGTTACCAACGCAATGCTCTCCCAAGTGAGCTAACTGGCCAGCCCAAAACCATAAGTTCTTGGACATTAACAAACATACTACTAAATAATGTTTGGATCAAAGAAGAAATCAGAACTGAAATTACAAACTAATTAGAAGGTAATGAAAAAGAAAAAAATTTAGACCAATGGAATACTGCCCTAGGAGCTAAAGCAGCCCTCAGAGGGCATTTTAGAGCCTTAAATGCCTTCAATACATGTAAAGGAATTATTATTCACAGTAAGGAAAAATGATAAAAACCAAAAGACACTAGGATGAAAAATTAATAAAGGTAAATCTGAGAGTAAATTTTTAAAAATAATAGTAAGAATACATAAATACAAAAACATGTTCTTTGAATGACAATAAAACAGACAAAACTTTGATTTTGGTAGAATGGGAAAGGAGAGGGAGGGCTGAACAATAGGACCAGAAATAAGAAAGGAGATATCAAAAATACTAAATAAACTGTAAGAGAATAGTAGGTGTGACTTTATGGCAACAAATTTAAAAACCAAAAGAAAATGAATGATTTCTCAACAAAATATAAAGTATAAAAATGTTAAATGTTCATAAAATTACTTCTTAAAAAATGAAATAGAAAACTTGATTAGATGACTTACTACCCATGTGTGTTGTGTCTATATATGATTATATGAGCACAAAGACAAGTATGGAAATATATATACAATTATATAGATATGCAAAGCATTGCTAAGAATGTTAAGAAGGAAAAGATTTTTTAAAAAGTGACTTAAAAAAAGTCAACATGATCTCACTTGTGTAAAATTGGACAGATGCATATGTGTAATCATAAAGAGATCCATGGAATGACCACCAGAATGTTGACGGTAGTTACCTCAAGATGATGAGACACCTCTGCTTTCAGACTCACACCTCATTTCTATCTTCCTACCTTGTAGGAAGATACCTACAAATACTGAAGATGGGGGGTGTTGGAGGGAGGATAGCTTCCTCTACAAGGGAACCTCCATTCTGCTAAGGGAGTGCTGCTCAAACATAAACACAGATCAGAATCACATGGAGAACTTGTTAAAACAGATTACTCGGCCCCACCTTTAGAGTTTCTGATTCAGTAGGTGGTGAGGCCCAAGAATTTGTATTTCACTAAGTTCCCAGGTGATACTGACACTGCTACCCCAGGGAACTCACTTTGGGAATCTGTCCTAAGACAACTGTCAATATTCTAAAACTTTGTTGAATTCACTGTAGTCTCCTATTCTATTCTCTTTTACCTTTTTCATTCCTTTATATCATCTTTTTTTTTTTGAAGTTTGAGAATTAAACTTTTTTTTTTTTTTTTTTTTTTTTAATTTTAAAAATAAACTTTTTTTTTTTTTTTTTTTTTTTAATTTTAAAAATAAACTTTTTTTTTTTTTTTTTTTTTTTAATTTTAAAAATAAACTTTTTTTTTTTTTTTTTTTTTTTAATTTTAAAAATAAACTTTTTTTTTTTTTTTTTTTTTTTAATTTTAAAAATTAAATTTTTTTTTTTTTTTTTTTTTTTTTGGTGGGAGCAGCTGGCCAGTATGGGTATCTGAACCTAACCCTCGACCTTGTTATAACATCACACTTTAACCAACTGCACGAACTGGCCAGCCCAAGAATTAAACTCTTAAACATCATCTTTTCAAGTTTCTCAAATGCACTTACTAAAAATGTTTATTAATAAAAATGAGCATTTATTGGCATAGTACAAATTAGGCAATATGCTCAGTAATTTATAAGCATCATCTCATTTAATCCTCATAAAACCCTGTGAGTAGGTCCTTTTATCAGACCAATTTTACAGATGAAGGAATTGAATTTAGACAAGATCTTGTGTGTGCTCTTGGAACACTCTACTGCTTCAAAAATAACAGCTAAAAACTAACAAAATGACTTGACTTCAGACTAGCAATGTATGCAATGAGATAAGGCCTCACTGATTAAGTGATTATGAAATATCACTTAGAGGTGCCTAAATTTTGGATCAAGCAATGTTAATATTTCTACAATTCACAGTACTGGTAATAATAAGGCATCCGCAGATGGCAAAAGAGTAAATAACATTTTTTTTCTATTCTCCTGAGTAAAGAAACCTGGTGACATGGAACTAACACAAGAGAAATTATTTAAAGCCAAGCAGTTTTAAAGAAAATGGGATGTATATTTGTTAGGATACAGGCTAAGCTCCTGAAACCAAAATAAGATGGCTTAAATAAGATCAAAAAATTTTTTTTCTCAACTAACTCTAGACATAGGCTAGCAGCTTCATTCTGTGATCCCATCTAACCTTCTGGTCCCTTCTGTCTGGTTACTTGCATTCCCCTTACCTGCATGGCTGAAGTTAGCTCACCACCCAAGCCCGCCTTCCAGCCCAGATGAGAGGACAGAGAGAAGGAAGGGAGAGTATTTGCAGTCCTCCTAAAGCATGCATTCTCAGCAGAGGCAATATTATCCCCACTGGGGCAAAAACTGGATTTTAGGAGGTGTAGGGGCAAAAAAATAATAATAATCTTTTTATGGATATACACATATAGATGTACAGTGTGTCTGTTGTATTAATATTTCCTGGGAGCAATCAGGAAAAAAAAAATTTTTAAGGGCTTTTTATGGGAGTGATAATGAAAAAAACATTGAGCAACTCTGTTTTATTTATTTTTTAAAAAAGATGACCGGTAAGGGGATCTTAACCCTTGACTTGGTGTTGTCAGCACCACGTTCTGCCAAGTGAGCTAACCGGCCATCCCTATATAGGGATCCGAACCCGTGGCCTTGGTGTTATCAGCACCGCACTCTCCCAAGTCAGCCATGGGCCGGCCCTTGAGCAACTCTGTTTTAAAGGCAGGTACCAGAAGCTCTACACGTAGCTTCTGCTCCCAAGAACATAGTCACAAAAGTAAACCTACTTCCCAGAGAAGCTAAGAAATAAGATCTCTAGCTGAGTGGCCATTTGCCCAGATTAAACTCAGATTCTCCCCATATGAGCCTCTTCAGAGGGCTGCTTGAGTATTCCCACGACATGACAGTTGGTTTCCCTTAGAGCAGGCAAGCCAAGAAACCATGATGGACACTGCAATGTCTTTTATGACCAAGGCTTGGAATCCACACACGGCTACTTCCACCACTGTATACATAGGCGTTCAGACCAATTCCCAAACAATATGGGAGGAGACTACACAAGGGTATCCATAGCAGAAGGATAGGTCTGATGATCATCTAGGAAACTGGCTTCTTATTTGGAAGTATAATCAGACATACCCATATTTGTAAAAAGGGAAAAATCATTCTGGTTAAATTCTAGTTGTCCTCCAAGCCCCTGATGAAATGTTATCTTCACAGCTAGGATTCATTGCTCCTTCCTCTATGATTCTACATCACACTATTCCCACCTCGGGTACAGTACTGATCACACTATACAAGGCTATGTCTCCAGTGAAAATACAGAACTGTGGCTTACTTATTTTGATGCTTTCCAAGCTCCAGGCAGTGTTGAACTTTAAAAAACTGTCAGTCACTGTCAATTACTGGCAGGGAAACCAGTCTGGAACCAAAGTGAGGAGCCTTCTAAATTATCTATTTAGCTCATCACTGATATGTTCTGTGATCCTAAACAATTTGCTTAACACAAGCAATCAACCAAGCAAACAAAACAAATCCAGAATACAAATTTATTCATTTCAATAATACATATAATTTCCTTGTCAATCAGAATTTTTGTATAGATAATTTTACATGGGAAGGCAAATTTAAATCTACACTTTGCTAGATAAGTACTGTAAAGGAAAATATGTGTTTCAATAGAAAACTATGCTTTGTTTAGATCACACTCTTCCTGATTTTCTGATTATAGCCTTTCATTGCTGTTGAGTGATTTTACCTTATTAGTTTCTACTGAAGACAACTGATAGCAATGCAAAATAACTCTTGTTTCTTGGCATGTAAATTCTGTCTGGTGGGGTACATTGTTGTCCCTTCTCCACTGTGCAAGAAACTAGTTTTGTCTTCATTATCGAATTCATTTCAATATTCCTGATCTATAAATGTGTTTGTTCTTTTGATTCTCCCTTTGAACTGGTCATAACATTTTACTTGTTCCCTCATTTAATCAATGAGTTAAATAAAATCTTTAATACTTATTCATCTTATATGTGCATGAGAATCATTTCTTTATCCGTTTTTAAAAATTATCCTCTAGGGCCGAGCCCGTGGCGCACTCGGGAAAATGCGGTGCTGGGAGCGTAGCGATGCTCCCGCCGCTGGGAGCGCAGTGATACTCCCGCTGCGGGTTCAGATCCTATATAGGAATGGCTGGTGCACTCACTGGCTGAGTGCGGTGTGGGCAACACCACACCAAGGGTTGCGATCCCATTGCTGGTCACGGAAAAGACAAAAAAAATATATATATATATCCTCTAACAGTACCTATATCTAGAAGAGCGACTGAGGATAGTAACCAAAGTGAAAAAAAAAAAAAAAAAAAGAACAGACTGTAGAACGACACAAACCTGGGACCGGCCCGTAACTCACTCAGGAGAGTGTGGTGCTGATAACACCAAGTCCCCGGGTTTGGATCCCATATAGGGGTGGCCGGTTTGCTCACTGGGTGAGCGTGGTGCTGACAACCCCAAGTCAAGGGTTAAGATCCCCTTACCGGTCATCTTTAAAAAAAAAAAAAAAAAAGAATTACACAAACCTGTATTCAAATCCTGGTTCTTTGAAGCACTCATGGCCACCACACTGCCCAACTCCAGAGGTGCCACTCACCTCACAGTGTCTATGAACGGTGCTTCTCTGCAGAGTACTTTTCACAGGTCTGCACTGCCAGATGTAGCAGTGCCACCTCCACTTGCTTGAAGAGCAATCTGAGTGTACATTGGTGTGTGTAATACTAGTATAAGAGAACCTGTCCCATCCTTTTGCCTTGTTGATGATGAGATATTTTATGAAACAATAATATGCGCTTACTTATCATAATGTAAGAAAAGAGCATGAGAGCAGAGATAAGGATGGCTTCTAAATGTTAATAACTTAGATCAGTACTGTTCAACAGAACTTTTTGCAATGATAAAAATGTTTTGTATCTGTGATGTCCAATACAGAAGCCACTACCCTCACGTGGTTGTTGAGGACTTGAAATGTAGTGTGACCGAGGAACTGAATTTTTAATTTAACTTAATTGTAATTAATTTAGATTTAAATAGCTACCTATGGCTAGTGGCTACCAAATATACAATACAGGAATAGACAAACAACTAGTAAAAGGGAGAATTGCTAGGCCTAGAAAAATGGGAGATATAGTTTTCTCAAGCTTTTTGGTCCAACGACCTACATATGTAAAAAGCTTTGAGACTCCAAAGAACTTGTTTATGTAGGTTATAACTGTCAATATTTATTGTGATACTAGACCCCTATCTCTCACCATATACAAAAATCAACTCAAAATGGATTAAAGATTTAAATGTAAGACCCCAGACCATGAAACTACAAGAATAAAACATAAGGGAAATGCTTCAGGACATCAGCTGGGCAAAGACTTTATGAGGAGGCTGTCAAAAGCACAGGCAACCAAAGTAAGAATAGACAAATGGAATCATATCAAACTAAAAAGCTTCTGCACAGCAAAGGAGACAATCAACAGAGCAAAGAGGCAACCAGAATGGGAGAAAATGTCTGCAAACTATGCATCTGACAAGCGAGTACTAGCCATAATATACAAGGAACTCAAACAACTCAATAGCAAGAAAACAATTTGATCGAAAAAACAGGCAAATGAGCTGAATAGACCTTTCTCAGAAGACGTACAAATGGCTAACAGGTATGTGAAAAAAATGCTCAACATCACTAATCATCACGGAAATGCAAATCAAAACCATAATGAGATCTCACTCCAGCTACAATGGCTGTTATCAAAAAGAAAATAACAAATGCTGACAAGAATGTGGAGAAAGGGGAGCTCTTTTATAACACTGTTGTTGTGAATGTAAATAAGTACAACCATTATGGAACCAGTATGGGGGTTCCTTAAAAAACTAAAAATAGAACTACCATAGGATCCAGCAATCCCACTACTGGGTATATATCCAAAGAAAGGGAAATCAGTATATTGAAGAGCTATTTATACTCCCATGTTTATTGCAGCACTATTCACAACAGCCAAGATATAAAATCAACCCAAGCGTCCATTAACAGATGAAGGGTTAAAGAAAATGTGGTATAGGGCTGGCCCCGCGGCGCAGTCGGGATAGTGCGGCACTGGAAGTGCAGCGAAGCTCCTGCCGCGGGTTCGGATCCTATATAGGAATGGCCCGTGGGCTCGCTGGCTGAGCGCGGTGCGGGCGACGCCACACCAAGGGTTGCGATCCTCTTACCGGCCACGAAAAAGACAAAAAAAAAAAGAAAAAGAAAATGTGGTATATATACACAATGGAATACTATTCGTCCATAAAAAAGAAAGAAATCCTGTCACTTGCGGTAACATGGATGAACTTGGAGGACATTATGATAAGTAAAGTAAACCAGGAACAGAAAGTGAAATACTACATGTTGTCACTCATATGTGGAAGCTAAGAAAGTTGATCACATAAAAGTAGACAGTAGAATGGTGGTCACCAGAGGCTGGAAACGGTGGCAGGGAGAGGAGATAGTGAGAGGTTGGCTAATTGATATGAAAGTACAACTAGATAGGAGAAATATTATCTAGTGTTCTACCGCACTGTAGGGTGACTATAATTAACAATTTATTATATAATTTCAATTAGCTAGAAGAGAGGAATTTGAAAGTTTCTAACACAAAGAAATGATAAATGTTTCATGTAGTGGAAAAAAAAAATCAGTCGTTGCCAAGATTTCAGGGGATGAAGGAGGAAGGGAGGAAGGAATATGTGGAGCACAGAGGATTTTTAGGGCAGCCAAACTATTCTGTATGATTCTATAATGGTTAGTACATGATATGCATTAGGCAAAACCCATGAAACTGTACAATACAAAGAGGGAACCCTAATATAAAATTAAGTTAATAATATAGGTCAACATTGATTCAGAATTGTAACAAATGTACCACACTAATGTCGCATGTCAATAATAGGAGGAGAAACTGTATATGTGGGTGGGGGGAGGGTATGGGAACTATCTCTACTTTTTGCTCAATTTCTCTGTAAAACTAAAACTTCTATAAAAATAAATAAATGAATTAATTAATTAATATTGCTTCATCATAAAAAACTATTGTAAGAAGAAAAACTGAGAAATTTAAAAATATTCCTAAGTCCATTTAAAAATAATAAACTCATTTTTATGAAAAAATAATATTTTCAGAAAAACTAAGAATGGTATTGTTTTACACATCTGCATTTGGTCTATTACAATATCATATAGCCTCTGGAAAATTCCACTGTACACTTATGAGAAAAAGGCAAATATCATATCAGTATTATTATGAAAAGGGTCTCAGGAGCTCCCAGGTCCACACTTTGACAACTGCGCATCTAGTCAGTGTTTACCAATACAAAATGTTAGGATGCACCCTTCCCCAGGGCCACTCTCCCACTCTATTGCAGGCAGGTGACTTTGTCTTCCCCATAGCAGGACAAAGGTTCTGACTTCCAGGCTACTAGTAGAGGGAAAGGATAAGCCATGAGGCAGAAGATGAGAAGGATAAATGAAAACCTAAATATTAAACTGTAAGACCCTTGCTCCCTGTGCAGAAAAGAGGTCGTATGGCAGGCCTGAGACTGCTACCCTTTGAAAGACCTGCTTGAAAGATTGGCCTGTGGCTGGTATGTGGGAACTCTGATTTCAGGAAGGTTCCCAACATTCCCTAACTGATGAATGGCTTACCATGCGTGAACACTGTTTATATGAACAACATGGTTTATGCTTGCTCAATCCCGGCTTCCCTTCTGGGAGTCTGGAATTTTGGTATATGCTAGGCAGAGGGCATCTAAGTGACCAGCACCCAACAAAAACCTTGGGTACTGAGTTCCTAATGAGCTTCCCTGGTAGATTACATTTAGCACATATGGTCACAGCTATTAAGTACATCCTGTGTGACTCCACTAAAAGAGGACTCTTGGAAGCTTGTGACTGATTCTCTCCAGTCTTTAACTCATTCACCTTTTCCCTTCACCAATTTTGTTTTGTATTCTTCTGATGTAATAAATTATAGCTGTTAGTGCAACTATATGCTGAGCCCTTTAAGTCCTAATGAATCACTGAGCCTGGGGGTGGTTTGGGGAGCTCTTGACACATTTCCCTTCACTAGCCCTGCTCCCAGGATTATATCCTACACTGCAGAGGACAGGAGGCTTCTCCTTGAAGAAACTGAAAAGCCAAAGAGGAAAAAAGGACTTCAAAGAGCAGAAACAACAAAGAAAGCAGAAAAAAACTCCAAAAACAAAAACCACAATTAATATCTTTAAAAAGATAAGAAAATATATTAGGAGGCTTCAAAAAGTTCACTGAAAGATTCATATCATCTTTTAATTCTATTTTTCCATGAACTTTTTGAAATCCCCTTGTATTGTACTCATAAAATAAGCAGGATGCTATGAAAAGGAGCATCAGAAAATAAGAGAGAGCTTTACAAAACTAAAAATATGATGAAATTAAATACTGGATACAAGGGCTGGAAGACAGAGTTGAAAAAATCACCCAGAGAAGCTGAAAAAAAAGGAGAGAGGTGAAAAATAGAGGAGAGACAATAAAAAATTAAAGGATTGATCCAGGAGGTCCAAAATCCAACTAAAGAGTAAGAGAATAGAATAAATGGAAAGGAGGAAATTATTAAAGTAAGTTTCACCAAACTTGGGGTAAGTAGGGGGGGTCTCAGGTTGACAGGTCCCACCAAGTGCAGAGCACAATGAATGATAAAAAGAATCACACCAAGGACAAGTAATCATAAAATTTCAGAATACCAGAAAGAAGACACTAAAAAGCTTTCAGAAAGGAAAAACAACCCATATATAACGAAACAGGAAACTTAATGATATCAGATTTCTTAACAGCAATACTGACAGAAGACACACTAAAACTAAATCTCAAAAATTCTGAGGAAAAACCTAGACTCTATACTCAGACAAACGACAATTCAAGTGTAAGGGCAAAATAAACACATTTTTAAGAATGCAGGGACTTAAAAAATTTATCTTTTTTTAGAAAGTAACTGGACTTAAGTGCCTCTACAAGATGATTAAACCAAACCAGGTTCTAAGTAACAGAGGATCCAAACCAAGAGAGGTGAGGAAAAGCCCCAGGATGATAGCTGCTGTAGATTGATCGAACTGTATCCCCCAATCTCCATATATTAGAAGCTTAATTCCCACTGTAACTGTTGAGGGTGAGAAATCCTATTACAGTAATTGAAAGGTGGGGCCTTGAAGAGGTTGATTAAGTTGATGGCTTAATGGCGGTCATGCGCATGGTTCAGAGGGCTTTAAAAAGAGAGCATATGAGGAGCTATCTCTCTCTTTGCTGTGCCATTTTCTGCCATGTGAAAGCCCTGGGTCACTGTTGCTACCACCAAGGCCTTCACCAAATGTGTTCCCCAGACTTTAGATTTCCCAGTCTCTAAAACTGTAAGCAATAAACTTCTTTTTCTTTATAAATCACCTAGTTTCAGGTATTTTGTCATAAGCAACAGAAACAGATTAATACAGAAAATTGGTACCAGAGAAGTGGGGTGTTGCTTATAACAAATACTTGAAAATGTGGAAATGGCTTCAGAACTGGGTGTTGAGGAAAGGCTGGAAGAATTTGGAGGAGCAGGCTAGAAAAAGCCTAGCGGCTGGTGGGAGTTTAGAAGACAATAAAACCAGGGAAAGTTGGGAACTTCTTAAAGACTGGTTACATGGTGGCAAGGAGAACGCTGATAGAGATACAGACAGTAAAGGCCATTCTGAGAGGATCTCAGATGTAAATGAGAAGAAGCTTTTTGGAAACTGGGGCAAAGATCACCCTTGCTATGAACTGGCAAGGAACTTGGCTGCATTGTGTCCATGCCCTAGGACTTTGTGGAAGTTGGAACTTAAGAATTGCAAACTAGACTATTTCACAGAAGAAATTTCTAAGCAGCAAAACATTCAGGAAGCTGCATGGCTACTTGTAACAGTCGATGCTGAGTTATGCTGGCAAAGGTATGACATAAAGCCATAAATTAAAAGGAAAGCAGAAGGTAAAAAGATTTGGAAAATTTGCAGCCTGGCCATGTGGTAGAGAAGCAGACAGCATTTTCAAGAGGAAAATGCAATGCTGCTAATAAGATTAGTACAAAAGAAAGGGATTATCAAGAGAAGGGGAAGAAGGCCTTGAAGACTTTGCAGAAGCCTCAGGGGCCAACTCTTCCATTACAGGCCTAGAGGCCTAAGTATGTGGAATGGTCTTGGGGAATAGGCCTGAGGCACCCTCTATGGGCTCAATGCCCAGGACCACTTTGAGATGCTACTCCCCACACCAGCACCCCAGCTGGTTCAGCTGCTACAGCTCTGGCTAAATTGGCTCCCAAGCCTCCACCCCAACTTCAAAGGATGAATGGAAAAGCCTAGGGGCCCAGGAAGAGATCTGTCTCAGAGGTGGAGAAATGGCAAACAGCCTTCACTAGAGCGATGCTGAGCAGAAATGTAGGCTCAGAGTTGCAGCAGAAGAACCCCATCAGTGCCATGTCTAGTGAAGCTATAAGAGGGGGACCACCATGGAGACTGCAGAATTGTGGAGCTAGCAGCGTTCAACGCCAGCCTGCAAGAGCTGAAGTATGGCCTCCGACCTGTAAAGCTTTTTGAGGAATTGGGGACCCAACTCCCAAGTTGCAGAGAACATGAAACATGGAGTCAAGGTACATGATTCACCAGCTTTGAGACTTAATGCCTGCCCTGCTGGGATTTGGACTTGTTTGGGACCTATTACCTTTCTTTCTACTTCTCCCTTTTTGAATAGGAATAAATTTGTCCCACCATTGTAACTTGGAAGTGGATAACTTGTCTTGAATTCACAGATGGGACTTTGAACTTTGGACTTTTGAGTTAAAACAGGTTAAGACTTTGGGGATGAAATGAAGGTATTTGCATGTGAGAAGGACATGAATTTTGGGGGCCATGGGCAGAATGCTGTAGACTGATTGAATTGTGTCCCCCAAAGTTCATATATTAGTAGCTTAATACCCACTGTAACTGTTGAGGGTGGAAAATCTTATTATGGTAATTGAAAGGTGGGACCTTGAAGAGGTGATTAGCTTGTAGGAGTGAATGGATTAACAATGGTGGTTGGGGTGTGGTTCTGAGGCTCTAAAAGGAGGAACTCTCTCTCTCTGTGCTCCACTATTTTCTGCCATTTGAGATCCCTGGGTCACTATCGCCAACACCAAGGCTTTCACCAGATGTGTTTCCTGGACTTTAGACTTCCCAACCTCCAAAATTGTAAGCAATAAATTTCATTTTTTTATAAAATACTCAGTTCCATATATTTTGTTATAAGCAACAGAAACAGACTAATACAGTCCTATGATGATAGCCATGTACCAGATTTAGACAACTTTATCTTCTAGTCCTTCTATTTAGAATTTCTTTTTTTTTCTTTTTTTTTTGTTTGGCAGCTGACCAGTACAGGACCAAACCCTTGACCTTGCTGTTACATCTATTATATCGTATCTTTAATTTCATAGAGCTCTTTTCTTGTTCTCTGATGGCTTCTTTCCATAGCAGCTTATTATTTTATGGGTGCAATTTCTTTTCTTATTTCTTTAAAGATATTCATCTTTAGATATGGGGAAAACCTAGAACCAGAACAGATTAGAGTATGAAGAATGGGAGCTATAGGATGGAAGTCTTAAGGAAAAAATGAAACTGACAGATCCTTGCATTTGTTGGTGCATTTGAAAAAAATTAACCATAGAATGATAGAAAGTTAGGTAAATGAAAGAAACGATCTTAGTTTATCATTTGGCTCAAAGGCTAATCATGTTTATCTAGTCATAATAATACAAAACTGAACTACTGATTTAACCAAATATTGAGATAAAAGCTCAGGTGAGAGAATGGAAGAAGAGGAAGCAGAATGGAGAGTAAAGAGTTAAATCCTCACCTTAAGTTATCAATTCTCAATTTATCAAAAAAGTCAGTAAATATCTAAATCTTTTAAGTCAAAAATTGGTTATAAGGTATAAAAAGACAGAGGTAAATACCAGAAGAAAAAGCTAAAGGAGTTGAAAGTGGTTCCCTCCAAAGAGTAAAACAAGGAGTAAGGAGGAATAAATAAGCATTTAATTTTGGTAGTAAATCTTTAAGAACTGCTTTATTTTTTCAATCATGTATATGTATTACCTTGATTTTAAAGTAAAGTTTAAAAAAATAATTTAATGATTAATTAGCCTGGAAGGGGCTGGCCAGTTAGCTCGGTTGGTTGGAGTGCAGCCTTGTAACATCAAGGTCAAGGGTTTGGTTATTGGTATCAGCCAGCCACCACAAAAAAAAAAAAAAAAAGAAAAAAAAAGAAAGACTTCAAGGTTTTACAATGTCTTACCTCCTGCTTAAGGATCCCAAGTGATCTCTTCTTCATATAGCAAGAGTGTTTTACTCAACACCCCAACCACAAAGAAAATTCTCCCTTTAATTGTCTCTTCAATGTTTTGATCAAGGTCCATCTTCTTTTTTTTGTTCTCTTTCTGTGCTAATCACTTTTTAGAAAAAAATCTTATTGAGGATGCTTTCTATGTGTCAGATGAAAAGATCTCTCATATATTGTCAAGTGGAAAAAGCAATGGAAGAAAACTGCAAATACATATAAGAAGGAGAAAATATAAATCTGTTTTCACTTGTATATGTATAAAATATCTCTGGAAGGTTAAGCAATAAACTAGTAATAATGATTACCCAGGGTAGGCAAACTGGAGGAATGGGAATTGAGGAGATGAGGAACAGGGGAAAGAGAGAGACTTTTCATTGTATATTGCTTTTTACTTTTTGGTATTTAATGCTCTGAAGTTATTGCCTACTCAAATAATTTTTTTAAAAAATTTGAACTCATACCTCTTTATCTTGGTATAAAATTAAAATATAATTATTTTCAAAAATTTGGGAAATAATGAATATAAAGAAAACAATACCGCCCAAATCCCACCTGCCTAGAGCTACTTTTAACATGTTGATGTATATACAGTGCAGTTACATCACACATATTGAACTTGCACACCTCCATGCCAACTTGAAAACCTAACTTCCAGTCTTTTAATCCTCACAATAATAAACCTATTAACCTATATTAAAATTATAAAAGCTCAAATAAAATAGAAAAGAGCATACCCTGTGGATAAGCAGGGACACTTGAAAACTACCCATTCATCTCTAGGGATCTGATGATCATTTCAAAGGGAATGGTTTCAATGCCTAGATATGTGAATATACCCTTTCCTTTTTCCCTTCTTTCAATCTAGGTCAAAGGTTTTTAAACTTTACTATGCAGAAAAATTTCTCTCAAAATGGCAAGCCTGAAATTACATCAAGTATAATCTTTACTATACTTCAGAGTATTTTATATACATTTCCTTTTAACCAAAATGGGATAATATTCATATTTTTTAAGAATTTACCTTTTTTACCTTGATATTATATTGTAAACATCTTTTCATTTTGCAAATTTCTTCTACAACATGATTTTTTTTAATGATTTTATTCTCACAACTTTTCTTTTCTTTTTTTTGGGCAGCTGGCTGGTAAGTGGATCCAAACCCTTGACCTTGGTGTTGCAACACCTTGCTCTAACCAACTGAGCTAACCAGCCAGCCTATAACATAATTTTTAATGGCTGTATAACTTTACATTATATGAATATATAATATGAATTATTATATAATATATATTCTATGATATAAATTATTTTACCATTTCCCTATTTGAGGATATTTAGTGTTTTCAAAGTTTCATCATCTTAAACAACATTGCAACAAGTATCCTGGTAACTAATCCTTTGTACATATCCATTAATTTCCTTAGAGTAAATTCCTAGAATTGGAATTGCTGGGTCAAAATGTACCTAAAAATTCAAGGATTCTAATAGGTATGGCAAAATGCCCTCCAAAAACCTAATTAACTCTTAACAGGAAAGTAAATATAAGGTACTTAGAGAAAATGACAGAGGGTTTACTCTACTGATTTAACCTGTGAGTCCTCAGATACCTGAGTGAATCTTGGTGTAGATCTCAAACTGCAAAATTATGCACACATAAGTCAAAAAAGAGAGTATTGAACCTTTATACCAAAACCACAACTCCTACATGAACACTGCAACGAAAATGCTATGGCTTCAGAGACAGGGAAAAAAAGAAAACTTTTAGCAATGACATTTCACTGAAAGATGATAGAAAAACTCAAATTCTCAAAGTCTTCCAATTTAATGCCATTTTAAAAAATCACAGCTTTTCATGTTAGTGGTCATAATATTCAGAATTACTAAAAGCATTTTATCATCACATCCATTTCTTTTTTTTTTTTTTTTTTTCCTTTTTGTCTTTTTTCATGTCCGGCAACGGACCGCAACCCTCAGTGTCGCGCCCGTACCGGACCGGGACCGGCAACGGGATCGCAACCCTCGGTGTTGCGCCCGTACCTGGCTCAGCCAGTGAGCGGGAACCAGTCCGTATGTGGGATCCGAACCCTCAGCGGTAGCGCCACTGCGCTCGGCGCACTGTAGCAGTGCGCCACCGGGCCGGCCCATCACATCCATTTCTTGAAGAAGAAAATGCCATAATAGTTTCTGGTGGTGCTGACATTTAGATGGAGAAAAAGTTAAATGTTTAATACAACCTATAAGCCCTCCCATCTATGTACCCCCAAAATTGCAGATTTGATACTATTAACACTGTTCCAAATTTGGAACCTGGGCATGTGATTGTGAGTGAAAGCAAGCGTAAGCAAATTGGAGAAAATAATCCTTCAAAACTGATGAGTTGGTATAGTTTTTAACTTTACTGTATTTTGCAAAATTCTTTAATGAAAGATGGTGTACAGGGGCCGGCCCGTGGCTCACTCGGGAGAGTGTGGTGCTGATAAAACCAAGGCCACGGGTTCGGATCCCTACATAGGGGTGGCCGGTTGGCTCACTTCAGAGAGCGTGGTGCTGACAACACCAAGTCAATGGTTAAGATCCCCTTACCGGTCATCTTTTAAAAAGAAAAAATAAAAATAAAATAAAAAGAAAGATGGTGTACTACCATAAAATAAGAGCGCTCAAAACATATTATTTAGGAAACAAAAATGTCAATGTAGCATTCAAACTGATATCGAAAATTGTTTTTCCCTGTACTGGCCATCAAAAAAAATAAAGAAAGAAAAGAAAAAAAGAAAAAGAAAGAAGAAAATAATTTTAAATGAGATACTGCATACTGTACAATTCTACAAATCATAATGAACACAATGCACATTTTTTTAAAAAGAGCAATCCCCGACAAACTTTTTAAAACATTCTGTTCTTGCGGATCAGCACAAAACAAGTTTTCCTTGCCACCACATAACACACCCAGAGGCAAAAAGTAAGGAAATACATTTTATAGCTCCTCTTCCTGAAATACACTTAAAATTTAAGTTAGACATTAAGAATCCTAACAAATAAGAGACAGCAAAAACAATACCCAAGTCCTTTAAGCTTATGCGAAATATTTACAGAAAGTATAAATTAGGGATGCCTTTTGATTTTACAAGAGAATTCACAGTATCATTAGCAATTTCGAAGGGTGTATTTAAAGTTACTTAAGCTTTTCCTAATTACTGAATAAAACAGAGCGGCACTTGTATTTTCCAGTCCCCTAGTAAGAACAATAATTACAGTATTTGACAATCTCCCAATATGCCCTCATTTTCAAAAAATCCATAATCTTCTGATCCTCGCAAGACGGCAGACTAAATTACAGCACCTTTTTCTCAAGCCAGCAATCCCTTTCCCTAATCCATATGGGATAAGAAATATGCACTCCTTTCCAACTCAAACTAACCCAGGGGCGCGAGAAAGGACAACGCAAGCTGAAGCAATGTCATCAGAACTTGGACCTAGAAACAAACGCCAAGAATGATGACATAACACCAGAGCGTTCCGCTTCTTCAAAACGTCTATCATTCTCTCCACTCCCGACTCCCATCAATTCGTATACAAACTCCACAAAGATTGGGAGAGGGCAGTACAGTAATGGTATTCAGCTGTATTAAGTAAGAGCAATTCACTTAATCACTCCAAGCGTCTATATCAGCCCGCTCCAACCAGAGACAGGAGGGAGACTCAGGCCAGGAAGGTGAAAAGAAAGAGCTGGTTACAAAGTGCTCCCCAGGCGGGGACATGAGCAGTGTCCCTTGTGACTCAGAACGTCCAAATCTCTGCAATAAACAGCCGGGTCAGCAGGACAGCCTCATCTGCGCTGGGAGAGAGCCCTGAGTCTGCAGCCTTAAGTGGCTCCGGGCGTGGGCTAGGGCGCGAAGGGCAATTTTTACACCACTCCAAAATCTGGAACCTGGGTGAAGGCACGCCTAAGCAAGGTGGAAAAGCAAAAATAACCCTTCAAAACAGACTCAAAACACGACACATGGCTTCTTTTAAAAAAATCTTTCTGTACTTTGAGAAATTTCTTTAACGAAAGAAATCCATTACTATAAAATAAGAGCTCAAACTTATTATTTTAGGAAAAAAGAGTCCATGTTGCATTCAAATGACTACCTGACATCAAAATCTATTTGGGGATGAGATCGAGCATATTATGCAATTCTGCAATGTAATTTTTTAAAAAGGCAATCTTTAAAAAGAGTCCGAGTTCATCCCAGCTATTTCACCGACACAGAAGCTGTGTTGCGACCCTCCATCCGCTCCTCCCAGATATCCCGCAGTGTGAATGTTCATTCAATTCATCGTGGTCTCCCCAGCCCCGCGCGCACAGCGCAAGGTGTCCCCCAAGCCTATCCAGATTCTCAGGAAGAGTTGCCCCGACTGCAAGGCCGAGGACAAGTGACCGGGAGGGCGCCGGCGGGGCCAGGCATTCCGGGCTATTCGCTGACCGACTGGCACACGCAACTTGCTAAGCGCTAGAGACAGGCAGACTGGGGAGTGATAGTCAGCAGGGGCAATCTGGCCTCGATCCCTGCGACGCGGAGACGCCTGTGAGCGGCACCCTACCGGCCCGCCCCTTCCTGCCCACCCACTGCCGACTGCCCCTGAACGCTGGCGAGGGCGGGGAGCACAGGGGGCAAAGGAAGCGCTCACCGCTTCAGCGGGTCCGAAGCCCCCGGCGCCCCGGCGTTCGTGGAAACCGGGCTCGGCGCCTGGGCCACGGCTGCCGCACGGGTGGTAGTCCCGGCAGGAACACGGCTCCCGGGCATCGCCGGCGGCGCGCGCGCGCGCAGCAGCCGCGCAGCTCTCCGCCCGCCCCGCTGGCTCCAAGGTGCAGGGCTCCTGGGCGATGGCTACAGGGCGCGGGGCGGGGCCTGCCCTCCCCCCCAGGCCAGCCAATAGGCGCGGAGCGCGGGAAGCCAGGGGGCGGGGCGGAGCGGGCAGGTCCTCCCCCTCGCTCCGCTGCCCAGCGACGCCGCAGGCTCTGGGGTCCTCCGCGCCAGCCATACGAGAGCGGTCAGGTTTAGCTAAGCACATTCCGCAGATGAGAGGTCTGTGACAGTCTGAGACGTTCTGGACACGCTTCTGATTTTGTGGGGTCTTCCTCCCCCTTTTTTTTAAAGATGAACATTAAGGGGACTTAACCCTTGGCTTGGTATTGTCAGCACCACGCTCTCCCACGTGAGCGAACCGGCCATCCCTGTATAGGGATCCGAACCCGTGGCCTCGGTGTTATCAGCACCACACTCTCCCGAGTGAGCCACTGGCCGGCCCTTCTCTCCTTTTTTTAAACGAATATTTCTTCTTCCGCGCTTTACAGAGCTCCTGCTGAGGGGCAGCCACAGTGCTTGGAGACAGGAGGATGAGAAACAGCATCTCTCAGTCAGTCGGGTGAAAGAGCAGGTACGGAAACAGGTAAGTAGGGAGCCCACATAAGGTGTATCCCAATAGCAAAAGTCCTGTTGTGATATGGTGGGAGGGGGGCAGACGGGAGGGCGCAAGAAGATTTCAGCCAGAGGAGAACTGATAGGCTTGCTACCCTGGAACTCTGGTGGCCATGATTTACAGTGGAGAACAACCCACACTTCATTTTCTTTCTTTCTTTCTTTTTTTCTTACAGACGACTAGGTAATATGTGTGATATGGATAAAATTTTCAATTGTGTCAAAAATATATGCAGTGAAAAGAAAGTTTCTATCCTCCGCGGCCCCTCCCCACCAGTTTTCTTTCCTCTTAGGCTACTACTGTTAACCAATTTCTTGTGTATCCTTTTAAAGATATTCTGTGCGTTTAAAAAAACTATATGTGTATACACACACACACACACAAATGGTGCTCTCCACAATTTTGCCACCTTGCTTTTCTTCACTTACCACTGTTTCTTGGACAGCTTTTTCCCTTTATTATGACTGCTTCATCAAATGGTTGTTTCAAGTTGATTTCATTCTTTTGCTACAGTCGGTATTTTTATTTCTATCCACTTGTCATGTGAGCAAATATATTTCTAGGCTAAATAACTGGGTGTTGAATACTGGGCTATGAGGTAGGGACTTTTAAAATTCTGATAAATGTTGCCAAATTAATCTCCATACAGTTTGTTTCAGTTTATGTCCCCAGAGCAGTTTATCAGAGTGCCTATTTCAACACATCTCTCTGTACAGTATGTTATCAAACTTAATTTTTAACTTCCTTTTCTGTGAACTGTCTGCTCATATCCTTTGCCCATTTTTCTATTCAGTTGTTGGTTATTTTTTAATTTTCATATAGTCACATTAATTGGGTTTTTAAAAATTTTATTTTATTTATTGAATCAAAATCGATTATACATATTTTGAGGGGTTGGACATTGAGATATGTTGATTAAATCAATATTACTAGCATATCTATTGTTACAAATCGTAATTATTCTTTATGCCCCTTGTCCAACCTCTCCCCTTCCCCCATTCCCTCTCCCTCCCCCCTCTAATTGCCCTAGATTTCTTCTCTCCTTCTGAAAGAATAATGATTACTCTATTAACTTGTTGCCTAGATGATCTGTCCAGTGCTGAGAGATGTGATCAGGTCCCCCAATATTATCATTGAGCAGATGCTTCTTCTGTCACTCTGAAATGGGTTTTGTGGAAAGAGATATCCTCTTTTTTTCTTTGTCTCTGCTGGTGACTCTTCTTGTGTGAATGCACTCCAGTGGTTGGCGGACCATCTGGAGTGGTGGCTGTGGCATCTAGCCGCTTTTGCAGCAGCCATGATTATTGTGGTGGTTGTGGTGGGCCACCCACGTGGAGGTGCTGTTTTTGGCATGCTCCTTGGCACTGGCGGTATGCCTGATTGTGGGGTGTGTTTGGTCCCCTTCTCCATGCCTCTGGTTCCTGGGCAGGCCCCAAGGCACTGGGGCCATGTGTCTGGTTGTGGGAGAGGGGTCCAGTAGCCTTCTCCATGCCCCGGGTCCTTGGGCAGGCCCTGAGGTACTGGCGCAGTGTGCCTTGCTATGTGAGGAGGGTCCAGTCCCCTTCTCCAAGCCTCGGGTACCCAGGGAGGCCCCAAGGTGCTGGTATTTTGTGCCTGGTGTGGAAGGACGGTTCAGTCCCCTTCTGCATGCCTCTGGGCTGGGCAAGCCCCGAGGTGCTGGCACGGTGTCCCTGGTTGTGGGAGAGAGGTCCAGTCCCCTTCTCCATACCCTGGGTCCCTGGGCAGAGCCCGTAGTGCTGGCGCCGTGTGCCTGGTTGTGAGAGAGAGGTCCAGTCCCCTTCTCCATACCCCGGGTCCCTAGGTGGGCTCCGAGGTGCTGGCATATTGTGCCTGGTTGTGGGAGGGAGGTCCGGTCCCCTTTCCATGCCCTGGGTCCCTGGGCAGGGCCCAAGGTGCTGGTGCGGTGTGCCTGGTTGTGGGAGAGAGGACCATTCCCCTTCTCCATGCCCCAGGTCCCTGGGTGGGCTCCGAGGTGTTGGCATGTTGTCCCTGGTTGTGGGAGGGTGGTCCAGTCCCTGACTCCATACCTCGGGTCCCTGGGCCGGCTCCAAGTTGGCTCAGTGTGCCTGGTCGTGGGAGGGTGGTCCGGTCCCCTTCTCCATGCCCTGGGTCCCTGGGTGGGGCCCAAGGTGCTGGCATGGTGTGCCTGGTTGTGGGAGAGAGGTCCAGTCCCCTTCTCCATGCCTCAGGTCCCTGGGCGGGCCCTGAAGCACCGGCACAGTGTGCCTGGTTGTGGGTGAGAGGAACATTCCCCTTCTCCTTGCCCCGGGTCCCTGACTGGGCTCCGAGTTGCTGGCATGTTGTATCTGGTTGTGGGAGAGAGGTCCAATCCCCGACTCCATATGCTGGGTCCCTGGGTGGGCCCCAAGGCACTGGCTCAGTGTGCCCGGTTGTGGGAGGGGGGTCTGGTCCCCTTCTCCTTGCCTCGGGTCCCTGGGCAGGCCCCAAGTTGCTGGCGTAGTGAGCCTGGTTGTGGGAGGGGGGTCCAGTCCCCTTCTCCATGCTTCAGGACTTCAGGCTGGCCCCGAGGCACTGGTGCAGTTTGCCTGGAGATGGCAGTGGGGTCCGGTTCCCGGATCCAAGCCTCCGGTTCCCAGGCAGGCCCCAAGGTGCTGGTGGTGTGCCCACATTAATTGTTTTTTTTAAAGTTTCTTTTTAAAAAAAACCTTTCTTAGAAAGGCTGTCACTATCCCCAGGATTTAGAAAAATTCTTTCATGGTTGCTTATAGTATATTTAATATACATATGGTTAATCCATAATGAAGATAATCTATAATAGGAACAATATATGTTATGACAAAGAAATAAATCAGAGCAAAGGATATGAATAGAAAGTTCTCAAAAAAAGATACACAAGGGCCGGCCCGTGGCTCACTCGGGAGAGTGCGTGCTGATAGCACCAGGGCCACGGGTTCGGATCCCATATAGGGATGTCCGGTTCGCTCACTGGGTGAGCGTGGTGCTGACAACACAAAGTCAAGGGTTAAGATCCCCTTACCGGTCATCTTTAAAAAAAAAAGATACACAAATACCAATAAGCACATGTAAAGATGCTTAACATTAGTAGCCATCAAGGAAATGCAAATTAAGACCATAATGAAATGGCACTTTACACCTACTAGTATGGCTATAATCAAAATGACAGATATAAAAAGTGTTGGCAAGCATTGTGGACTGAATTGTGTCTCCCTAAAATTCATATTTTGGAGCTCTGACCCCTAATGTGACTGTTGTTGGAGATAGGGCCTTTAGACAGGTAATCAAGGTTAAATGAGATCATAAGCTTGGGGCCCTAATTGGATATGACTGGTGTCTTCATAAGAGAAAGAAGAGACACCTGGGATGTATGCTTATAGAAAAAAGGCCATGTGAGGACACAGTGAGAAGGCAGCCATCTGTAAGCTAAGGAGAGAGATCTGGGAGAAACCAAACCTGCTCACACCTTGATCTTGGACTTCTAGTCTCCAGAACTGTGAGAAAACAAAATTTCTGATGTTTAAGCCACCCAGTCTGTGGTATTTTCTTTTGGCATCCCTACCAAACTAATATAGCAAGGATGTAGAGAAATCAGAAACCTCATACACTGCTGGTGGGAATGTAAAATGGTGCAGCCACTTTGGAAAACAGTGTGGTAATTACTCAGTTAAACATAGAGTTACCACATGAACCAGCAATTGCACTCTTACACATATACCCAGGAGAAGTGAAACACGTGTCCACACAAAAACTTGTACATAAGTATTCAAAGCCATTATTCATCATGGACAAAAGTAGAGACAACCCACATGCCCATCAACTGATGAATGGATAAAGCAATGGGATATATCCATATAATGGAATATTAGCCATAAAAAGGAATGAACTACTGATACATACTACTACGTGGATGAACCTTGAAAACATTATGCTTCGTGAAAGAATCCAATCACTAAAGACCACGTATTGTATTATTTCATTTATACAAAATGTCCAGAAAAGGAAATCTAAAGAAACAAAAAGTAGATTAGTGGTTGCCTAGGTCTAGGGGGTGAGATGGAAGGATTGAGGGGTGTGAAGGCTAGGGGTACATGGTTTCTTTTTGGGGTAATGAAATGTTCTAAAATTGTGGTGATAGTTACATAACTCTGAATATACTAAAATACATTGAATTGTATACTTTCAGTGGGATAATTATGTCACAATAAAGGTGCTAAAACAAATTAATACCCAGACTTCACTGGACAAGAGTCAAAGAATATAACTAAATATTTCATACATTATGGAACTCAGAGAAGTAAATTTGGGGGAAATTCTTAGCCTTGCTGTATTGTTAGTTGAAAATTACAAAAGAGAATATTGATGGAGCTAAGAAAAATGGCTAAATTTATAAGTTGATGTTATTTATTAGAACAACTGTGTCAAGAGTTCTTTGGCAAAGCATAATATACATTTGGGAACATATTCCTCAAAATACTCCAAATGAGAAAAATTAATTTTTATTACATGTTTATAGCAGAACTATTAGTAATACAAAACAAAATAAAACTGGAAACAACTTGCATAACTAATAATTGGGAGGGTGCATATTAAAGTAGCAAACATGGGCTGCATTAATATACGGGAAAGTACTAGGATATGTCAAAAAGTTGGTGAAAAAAATAAAGAAAGAAAAACAAAACAAAACAAAAGTTCGTGGAAGATTTCTATTATCTTTTAATTCTATTTTTTCATGAACTTTTTGAAGTACCCTTGAATATGCAATATAATGTTAAAAGTAGAATAAAATTAGTTTGTAAACACTGATGAAAGTATATAATAAGTGTACCTTGTTGAGTATAATGAAGAGGAAATTTAGTAATAAATGGTACTGGAATTATTCTAAGGGGGGGAAAAACTGTCTTTCCAAGGAAAAATACCCTGATAAGCTGTTTAGGGTATAAAATGAGACTGAATATACAAGTATCAGCAGAAGCCTTAGCAACTCAAGAAAAACTGCTGTGTATGAAAACATGAGAGGAAGTTATTTTTGCCCCTCAGAGAGAGAAAGATAGAGTGGTGAGAAGAAATGGGCCAAGCAAGGAGGGGATGGGAGAGACAAGTCAGAAGGAGAAGTCTGGGTGGTGCACAGAGTGAAGGGCTAATGGGAAGTCTCTGGTGATGGGCTGGGGAAAATGGACTTTTTATTTTTTTATTTTATTTTTTTATAAAAGATGACCGGTAAGGGGATCTTAACTCTTGACTTGGTGTTGTCAGCACCACGCTCTCCCAAGTGAGCTAACCGGCTATCCCCATATAGGGATTCAAACTCGTGGCCTTGGTGCTATCAGTACCACACTCTCACAAGTGATCCAGGGGCCAGCCTTGAAAATGGACTTTTTAAAGAATAAGTGTGTCTAAGTATAAATTTAAAGTTATTTTCCCAAATCTTGGAATCTCACTAAAGCTTTATGTGAATGAGTTTTTGTAGAAACTGAGGAAGATGCTGAAGTTAAGGCAGCTGGAAGAGTGAAGACAGCACATATGGAAGCAGCGGCCCAGAGGTGGAAAGGACAAAAGAAGATAAGCCCCTTAGAAATTACTGGTTACCTTGGGAAGGGCTAGAACACCCATGCTGTATGCTTAGGATGATCTTATTTACATAGCAAAGGGAAGGGAGGCTATAGCTAACATTTCACTTACACGTGGATAAGAAGATAAGATGATATAAATGTAGGTATTTTAAGTTTATGAGAGGCTTAAATGTATCAATTTTTTAAAATTCCCATTTGTTCTAACAATAATGATCCCCGTCCACTGACTAAAACAGAATGAATGGATCATGGTTAAGCCCCTGCTGTGGTGAAATCCAGTGAAAGTGAGGTTTAAATGTACCCTCGACAATGGCTGGGAGAAATAGAAATGAATATTGTGTGTAAGATGGAAAAATTCATCCCCACTCTCTCTTAGCAGTCAGGTTGGAAGGAGTTTAGTTAGGCTGTCAAAATTTAGGAAGATTGTTCTAATGTGTTCTATGTTGAAGTGTTATTAGAGCAAAAATACTATCCAATGTTCAAGAAGGCTTGTCTATGAGAAAAGTTCAAAAGAATGAATGTGTAAATGGCATTTTCAGTGAGCATTTTGAAGTTCTTAATAGCCCAACTCCAGAATTCATGACTTCCACTGACTTGGCCAGAGGAGGGATACTAACCAGCCTTAATTTACAGATGGCAGGTCTGTGCACAGAGCCTAGAAGTGATTTTCCCAAGGTTATAGAGCAAGCAGAGGGTGAGCTGAAAATAGTACTGTACCTCACACTCCCATGCAGGCTATATGATAACTTGTGTACTGTCAGCAAAGAGTTGAGGAATGAATGTCCTGGAGAGATTAGCATAGTTTTATGGCTAAAGGAGTCTTGCTCAATAATTGTAAATGCTGCTTGACAACAGCAGATGACCTACCTAATCCTATAAACACTAACATCCAGGACACTTAAGCAAAATTTTCAGAAAAAAAATTCTCTTTGACAATTGAAAAATTTTTTAAATTTACAGCTTTACTGTCATGAACACATCACTTGTGTAATGCTTAAACTTAAAGAGTTAATCACTGTCAACCTTCCTCTACTGACTGAACTTCCACTCAACACTGTAATATGAGCAAGCTTGCAGGATCTTGCAGAAGTGTGTAAACGTTTTCAAAAGTGCAGGATTTTCTGGAGACAGTTCCTCACTGATAACTTTCTGTAAGTTTTCTTACTGAATTAACAGAAGTAGAAAGTAGAATGGAATAGTCTGAGTTAGAGCCAAGGCCTGTGCCACTAAGTTTACGTTTCTAGGTACCAAGGCCATGGAGGGATTGCACAGCTAGCTGTTTTGGTGGTATTTTAGGAAAATAACAAAAGCTAAGACCACAGTTGGGTGACTGTTCTGTAGGGTAGAGTCTTACATTGCACTGATCTAGCCAATGGAAAGTTTAAAAATGTACGTTTTAGGAGTGTTGTTAACCCCATTCCCTCTTTTCAGAAAGGATTCTTTTTGATGGTTGTTGTGTAAAGTGGTTTAATACTTTCTCTCCAGATCTAAGTGGCAATATCTTTATTTAGATTGAAATAAATTATACAAAATTGATTTTCCTCACCAAAAATAACAGCAATATTTTCTGTATTTTTCTAGATAAACCACAAAACACTCATTTTTGTAGGCTTTTCAGGTTTTGCTTATAAAACAAGACAAGGTAGTATATATAGTAATGGAAAAAGACAGAAGAAAACAGAGAAGTCAGTTGTCAGTATCCACGGCCTCTGATTCTGTCCTGACCATGAAACAGAAGTGTTCAACATATGCCTGCTAAAAAGCATATGAAGATGTAGCCTCAACAAAGGTATGTAAGCAGCAACAACCAAACGAGGAACAATGACAAGTTCTTCCATTAAAACTTTTCTTGCATTAAAACTTTAACTGTAACTTGTCCCTCTAAGTTCACTTGATAAAGACAAAATCTACACTGAAATCCTTATTTGGCAAGTTCGCAAGCTTCTCTCTTAATTCCCTTAACTGTGCATTACAGATTTTCAACAACATCCTCAAAACTCCCACTATTCAAAGGTCAATTGTGGGCTTCATTGCAACATTTTATCAAATGTATTCCTTCCTGCCACACCTCTTCAAAAGAATTGATAACTCAATATCCGACAGATGGATCCACTGTGATAATAAATGTGATGTCTAAAATGACTTACCTAAATAATTCCAGAGTACCACTAGCAGAGATCTCACAGAAGTGAAATGTGGCACTTTCAATGCTATCTTCTGGGAGAACAGATAGATCTTCAAAGCATGAGAGTTCAAACAGGGGCCATTTAAATAGATAATCAATGGCTAACATATTAAATAGAAGGCCAGGGCCGGCCTGTGGCTCACTCGGGAGAGTGCGGTGCTGATAACACCAAGGCCACGGGTTCGGATCCCTATATAGGGATGGCCGGTTGTCTCACTGGCTGGGCGTGGTGCTAACAACACCAAGTCAAGGGTTGGGATCCCCTTACCGGTCATCTTTTAAAATAAATAAATAAATAAATAGAAGGCCAATAGGCAAAGATATTCAGTGATTAGGTGGCTACATACATCTTACAGATTTTCTTCCAAATATCAAATATAACAGAAAACTGATTTAAAAAGTCTCTTAGGTATTTTCAGTGGTTTCTGAATTATACGTAGGAAGCTCTGACTTAGATGTATAGAGTTTGATATGTGTCTAACATTAAATCCAGATCGTGTTGTACATCAAAATTTATGTTAAGCAGGGCCGACCCTGTGGCTCACTTGGCAGAGTGCGGCGCTGGGAGCACAGCGGCGCTGCCACCTCGGGTTCGGATCCTATATAGGGATGGCCGGTGCACTCACTGGCTGAGCGCAGTGCGGGCGACATCAAGCCAAGGGTTGCGATCCCCTTACCGGTCACAAAGGAAAAAAAAAAGAAAGGGTCATATCTTTTTTTTTTTTTTTAAAGATGACCGGTAAGGGGATCTTAACCCTTGACTTGGTGTTGTCAGCACCACGCTCACCCAGTGAGCAAACCGGCCATCCCTATATAGGATCCGAACCCGTGGCCTTGGTGTTGTCAGCACCGCACTCTCCCGAGTGAGCCACGGGGCCAGCCCGAAAGGGTCATATCTTAAGGGCCGGCCCGTGGCTCACTCAGGAGAGTGCGGTGTTGATAACACCAAGGCCACAGGTTCGGATCTTATATAGGGATGGCTGGTTGGCTCACTGGCTGAGCGTGGTGCTGACAACACCAAGCCAAGGGTTGAGATCCCCTTACTGGTCATCTTTAAAAAAAAAAAAAAAAAATTTATGTTTAGCAAAGCCAAGTTACTTGACCTTTGGTCTGTTAAAGTATTCTCAAGTATGCTTTGAGATGTTTTTGTCTATTTTCATAGCGCTCATTTTCAACCTTCACCACAGGAAGAATACATAGGACCTTCGGCAATACATAGACATTAGGAAAAAACTTGATGTCAGGCAGATGGAGGGCTTCACAAATGGTGCACAGAAGCTGTATTTCTTTCCCTCTGTGTTTCCATCTGATTCTCCAACAATGAAGCTCCACAGAGAGCATGTCAGGATTGGGTAAGTCACTTCCATACATGTCAGCTTGGTGTTCTTCTGACATATTGAATTTGAGGTGTCCCATGACTGAGGGTACCAGAGAGAAGCATTTAAGAGCTTTTACATGCTGTTCTGAGAATATATCTTTAAATTCCTGAATAATGTGCTCTGCTGTTGGAATACTTAGGGTTTCTTTATGGTAACTCTCATAGGTTAGTTGAGATTCCAAGTCACCTTGCTGAGCTCTGTGGATTTTCCCAGGGAGTTTCATTTGAATATTAAGTTTGGTTGCCAAATTTGTGGCTTTCTCAAACCAAAACTCATGATAAACTTCAATATTTTCTACCAATTCATTTAGTAAATGCAGTACTGCAGTCAAGCTACTGGCTGCAAAAAAGGTATCAGAGGTTTGCCCTTGGAGATTTTTCCCAAAGGCTCTTGTAAAAGATAGGACATTTTAAAGAATAACAATGGTAACAATGAAATCAAAATCTGTTATTGCACTATAGCATACAAATGCTCGGCCAGCTATACAGTTATTCCATCTAATATTTGTGTCACTATTTATACCATCTAAATATAAAACAAGTGTTGCAGGAGGTACACTAAAATTTCAAAAGCATTATGCCTGCCTGTCCACTGAGAATGACAAATTTCCTTCAGTTCTCTACTCCTTTCTTCACTGTTCTGAAAAACGACAGAAATCACATTGTCAAGTTCTAAAAGCAGTTGTGGTGATTGATGGAAAAAAGAGCAAACTTCCTCAATTTTGTTCCCAGTACAACAGATATTCCCATAACAGGCACTGATTTTGCCAGCCATGTATTTAAGGCACAGGAAGAGCAGAGCATATAAATAGCTTGGAGATATTTCTCTAAAAGTCTAGAAGCAACAACTTTCATTTTGGAAGAAAATCCACTGGATACAATGTAAACCTGGCCATGACAATACTCCATGTTTAGTCCCCACTTCTTAGTTACTGTAGTGTGAAATTTCACAGCCGAAATTTCTGCATCAGCTTCATAAGGCAGGAAGCCTGTGAATTCCTCTTTTGGGCTGAGATTCATCCACAAACCTCACCAATATGGGCAGGTGCACCTCCCCTGCTATGTCCACTACATCGTCAGTCATAGTGGAAAAGAAGCGTGAGTCTCTAATTCCCAGAGAGTTTCTTCCCGAATACAGCTCTCACAGATCTCCAGCACCTGTTTCTGCTGTATTTTCCAACAGAACAATGTGTTACTTGCTCTTGTCTCAAAGCGTTTTCTAGCACCTCTTCACTAGAGTTTATCTGGCACTCCAGCAGTACTTGAAAATTATCAGGAGTAAGGAGACCTTCTGGGATTTCATCAGCATATCTATCCAGAGGTATGTTTTGTTTTCCCATAAGAATCAAAATTTCAAATAGAGATTTTAAGTATTCTTTGTTTTCCTTCTTTTCAAGGTTTAGAGGTAAGATTTCTTCATCCTGCTCTTAGCCCCAGTCTTCTGGATTGGAGTTCTGAGCATTGCTGTTGTTTTATATTCTTGTTCCTGTTCAGAAGTTTCATCGATTTTTTTCTGTTTCAGTGTCGTGATTTCATTTTCACTCAATTCTTTTATTCATTTTCTTTCTTTTTTTTTTTTTTTTAAAGATGACCGGTAAGGGGATCTTAACCCTTGACTTGGTGTTGTCAGCACCACGCTCACCCAGTGAGCAAACCGGCCATCCCTATATGGGATCCGAACCCGTGGCCTTGGTGTTATCAGCACCGCACTCTCCTGAGTGAGCCACAGGCCGGCCCTCTTTTATTCATTTTCTTTCTTTTTTTTTTTTTTTTAAAAATGGCCGGGAAGGGGATTTTAACCCTTGACTTGGTGTTGTCAGCACCACGCTCACCCAGTGAGCAAACCGGCCATCCCTATATGGGATCCGAACCCGTGGCCTTGGTGTTATCAGCACCGCACTCTCCTGAGTGAGCCACAGGCCGGCCCTCTTTTATTCATTTTCTGTGTTTACTATGTGGATTGTTGAAATGACTGATAAGATCAAATATTGCTGGCATCGTGTTTTCTCGAAGTAATGTACTATAAGGGCTAGTTCAACAGATCATAGAGGTCTCAAAGTGTTTGGCACATAATTGACGTATATTGAGTTGATCAGGTGTTATATCTTATAAGCCTGCTCTCCTGCAATCCTCCACCCGCTTCTGGCATCTGGTGGGATCCCGTGGGAACCTGAAGAAGGCCAGGTCAGACTGCGTGCTCTTCCACGTGCAGTTAGGGGCAGCGCAGAAGTTTGGCATTGTTGTCCGCCGTGTGGGCCAGGGAGGGGAACCAGGCCCACAGATATGGACTTCTTGACTGCGAGTTTTCTCCCTTTCCTATATATACGGTCATATATATATACAGTGTATGTGGGTTACCCCTTTGCTCTCTTAGTTTTACCCATGCTCTGTTTTACAGTCCTGGCTTTTTATTTTGAACTCTGTTTTAGCAATTTCTGTATGAACAATTCCAACATATATACTGTTTTACTGGATTCATGTATTCTACCTATTTCCCAACATTTTTTTCATTATAGGGGACATAAGCTCCCCTGCCCTTGATATGGCTGCAGTTGAATGGGGGAGACAGCCACAGTGACAAACACAGTGTAAGAAGTATGAAGCAAGTGTTGAAGGAGGGCTTTGAAAAGACAGACTCAGGGCCAGCCTGTGGCTCACTCAGTAGAGTGCGGTGCTGATAACACCAAGGCCACGGGTTCGGATCCCATATAGGGATGGCCGGTTTGCTCACTGGGTGAGCGTGGTGCTGACAACACCAAATCAAGGGATAAGATCCCCTTACCGGTCATCTTTAAAAAAAAAAAAAGAAAGAAAGAAAAGACAGATTCAATTCAATTCCAGCTCTGCCATTTACTAGCTGAGTGATCTTGATTGAATTACTGAACCTCACTGAGTTTCAGTTTCACCATCTAAGAAAATGAGTGTGGCAGGTATCTTTCAGGGTGTCCCTCAATGATCCTGGTATTCATGCGTTTGTGGAATCCTCTTTTTTTTTTTTTTTTTTTTTAAAAAATGACCGGTAAGGGGATCTCAACCGTTGGCTTGGTGTTGTCAGCACCACGCTCAGCTAGTGAGCAAACCGGCCATCCCTATATAGGATCCGAACCCGTGGCCTTGGTGTTATCAGCACCGCACTCTACCGAGTGAGCCACGGGCCGGCCTTGTGGAATCCTCTTGCCTTGAATATGGGCTGAACCTAGTGACTTGCTTTTAACAAACAGAATACTGCGAGAGTGATGGGATGCCATTTCCACAATAAGGACATTAAAGACTGGCTTCCTTCGTACTAGATTTTCTCTATTACCTTCTTAGCTTGCACACTTAGATGAAGCAAGCTGCCACTTAGAGAGCCGCACATGGCAAGGAACTGAGGAAGGCCTTCAGCTAACAGCCAGTGAGGAACTGAATCCTGCCAACAACCATGTGAGTGAGCTAGGAAGCAAATCCTTCCCCAGTCAAAGGTTCAGAAGACCACAGGCCCAGTCAACACCTTGATTGAAGCCTGTGAAATACCCTGAAGTAGGGCACCCAACTAAGCCAGCCCAGATTCCCAACCACAGAAACTATGAGATAATAAATATTGTTTAGAGCTACTAAGTTTGGGGGGTAATTTGTTACAAAGCAATAGATAACTAATACAATGGATAACATGTTCTTTGCAGAATTTTTATGGGGATCAGAATGTATATAAGGATTAGAAGACTGATGATGATGGTGGTGATGATGATGATGACAACAGGGGATACCAGCTGAACTTAAATCAAGATTCAGAATCTGGCAGAAGTGCTACTATTGTGAAGAAAATATTTTTAGTGCTTGAACTCCTGAAGAATACAAGAGAGATGAAGGTATGGGGAGCAGGCTGTTGCATTCCTCATTCAGATCCAGACTGTGTCTGACTCTGATAGAAAGGGGCTTGTGAGCAAAAACTAAAGTAGTAGGTTTGAGAGACTCGGCGAACAAGAAATGTTGCTTGGGGGCCAGGTGACAAAATTTGACAAAGAATTGGGGAGAAGGTCATTCTCCCACATCTGCTCAGATTGGAGCATAGCTATTACTATGTTTGTGGTTGGTGAAAAGGAAGGAAGAGACCATGGGGAAGGATCATGAGTGTACTTGATTCTGGGCAGCTTCTGAGAAGGGAAGGTGAGGACTTTCATCATCACAAGCCAATGAAGTTGGGGGTATAGATGTCTTAAAGGGTGTGCAGAGTTTTGACAGGCAAAGAAAGATAAACAGACCTTCTCAACTGAGGGAACAGCAGCAAAGATTCAGAGCTGTGAGCAAAAATCATTTCCTTAGGGAAAAGCAAGTGGTCTTGTGTGACCAGAGAAAGGATTACAAACTAGTTAACCTTCCCATTCTGATTCTGATTCAGTCCCTACAGCAGTGATTCTCAAACTTTTGGTGTTACTTTCCCTTTACATGCTTTAAAATGGTAGATGACCTTCAAGAGCTTTTGTTTATGTGGATATTTTCTGAATATTTGCCATATTAGAAATTAAAACAGATAAATTTTTTAAATGCCTAGTTTGCAATTATCTAAAAAATAAACCCATTAGATATTAACATAAATAACACATTTTTATGAAAAATAACTATAGTTTCCAAAACACAACAAAAATAAGTGAGAAGAATGGCATTCTTTTACATTTCTGAAAATCCATTTTATGTCTGACTTCATAAAAGACAGCTGGATTTTCACATTTGTTTCTGCATTAATCTGTTGTAATATCACACATCACATCACCTCTGAGAAACTGCCCTATATACTTGTGAGAGAATGAGAATGAAAAAGGCCAATCATGTCTTCATATTATGAAAATAGTTTTGCTCTCCCAGACCCACTAAAAGAGCTTCAGGGACCCCCAGAAGTCCCTGGATCACACTTCAAAAATCATTGCCCTACAGCAAGAGCAGTAGATAGGACTGAGAGAAAAAGCCAGAGTTTACAAATGTAGTAATGATGATGAAGATAGTTATAATAATATTGATAGCTAGCATTTATTGGGTGCTTACTATGTGCTATTCTAAGCACTCACAAAAACCCAAGCGGTTACAATTATCCTTTACAGATGAGGAAACTGAGGACAAAGACGTTAAGTAATTTACTTGCTCAAGTTTACAGAGCTAGTAAGTAGTGGTGAAGCTTGACACAAATGCAGACAGCTTGGCTCCAAAGCCTATACCCTAACCACTGCACAACCCAGCCTCTCTAACAGACAAAGGCCTGCAGTACAATTGACAAAGGCCTGAGTCATCCCACTCACTCACCCCTTCTCCCTCCTCTCCTTGCCATTTTAGATTTCAATGCTCTTTTCTCTTTCCCTGCCTAGTTAGAGAACTTATATTTCTTTTCACTCTGTAGTAAGTCCTTGTCCATGGCCCGTTGTTCATTATTCCCACCACTCCACAGAAACTGTTCTCTCCAAAGGCACCAATGACCTTATAATTACTAGATTCAATGGCCATTTATTAGTCCTCATGCTTCTTACTTTTGAGATATGGGATATTATTGACCCCTTTCTCTTTTTATTAAAATTCTCTCCTCTCTTGGTTATTCTAGCACTAGACACTTGTTTCTTTTACCATCTATCCAATAATTTCTTTTCCGAAAATCCTTTACAGGGATTTTCTTGGCCTATCCCTTAAACGTCTTCATTCCCCAGTGTTTGGTCTTAGGCTCTTCTTTCTTCTCATCCTGTGTCTTCTCCAACTGCCACACCATTCACCTTCATGACTTTTATTACTAAATACATACTGTTGACACCCGAAGATATTATTTATAGCCCAGCCCTCTGTCACATGTGCAAATCGTGCCTAGACATTTCCTCAGGCACCTCAAAGTCGGCACATCCAAATCCTAACTCTTCATCTCTCCCTTCAAACTGGTCCTTCCTCCTGTGGTCTCTGACCTGGGGAATTATATACCACCATCCTCCATGAGCCAGACACTTGGAAGTCATTCGAGACTTCTACCTGTCTCATGGTTCTACTGGATCTACCTCTGAAACATTTCTGAAATCCATGTTTTTTCCATCTCCACTGCTACTACTCTAGCTCAGGCCCTCCTCTCCTCCTGCCTGAATTATTACACTAACCTTATTAGTAGTTCACTTTCTTCCAGTTCTGGCTGCTGACAGTTCACCCACAATGGCCAGGGTTGCCACTCTGCACAGCTCTAAGGACCATCATTACCTTGTCTCCTATATCATTGGTGCCTCTGGAATTGTGCCCTGAGGCTTTGTACTACACTACTGTTGAATCCCATTTCTGACTAGGTTGCTTCACAGCTAGAAACCACTTGAATGATTCCTCATTTCCTGCAGGAAGCCTAAACCCCAATACAGTGTTCCAGTTATTGTGGTTGAATGGAAAATTACTCCAAGCTTTGTGGTGTAAAACAACCATTTTATCAGACCCATGAATTCTTTGGGTCAGAGATTTGGAAAGGGTTCAGTAGGTTTGGTTTGTCTCTGCTGCTTGATGTCTAGGGCCTTACCGTGGGGTGTTTCAGAGGATGGTGACCGGGATCATCTGAAGGCTCATTCACTCACATGCATGGTGCCTGGGCTGGGTGGGAAGATTAGGAATGCTAACCAGTGGACCTACATATAGCGTCTCCTGTGGCTTGGTTTCCTTGTAGAGTGATAGCTTCAGGGTAGAAACATTTCTTACATGGCATTTCAGAGTTCCAAGTGCAAGTGCTCCAGCAAACAAGGTGGAAGCTACATCACCATATATGACAGCTTCTGAATTCACAGTGTCATTTCTGCCAAATCCTATTCGATACAAGCAAATTTGTCCAGATGCAAGGAACATAGACTTTACCTCTCAATTAAAAGAGTATCAGCTCACATTGTTGTAGATGAGCAAGTGAGATGGGAGACATTGTTGTGTTCATCTATGGAAAATACAATCTGCCATACAAACCATACCAAACACTGCCTGCAGGCCCAGCCTCCCCACCTGCCATCTCTGCCTAACCTCTGTGCTCCAGTCACACAAACTCATAGCTGTTCCCTTCTGCATATGTCCCTTCCTCTACTTGCACATTCCTATACCTCCAGTAAGAGTTAGCTCAAGGGATCACTTACTGAAAGCAGACTTAGGCAAGCATACATAAAAAAGAAATAATCCTATTAATTTTCTTTTCTTTTTTGGGCAGCTGGCTGGTACAGGGATCTGAACCCTTGACCTTGGTATTACCAACACCACACTGTAACTA
This sequence comes from Galeopterus variegatus, assembly GCF_000696425.1. Taxonomy (NCBI): domain Eukaryota; kingdom Metazoa; phylum Chordata; class Mammalia; order Dermoptera; family Cynocephalidae; genus Galeopterus; species Galeopterus variegatus. Next base: position 124,057 of record NW_007727931.1, on the reverse strand, counting down.
AATGAGCTAACCAGCCAGCCTCCTATAAGTTTTCAAGCAGAAGAAAAATGTGGCTTTGAAAGGAGTTAGACGAGAAGCTTTCCGAGAGGAGCAAGATGGCGATGGGTCTGGAGCGGGCGTGCCAGAGGACAGAGCGAGCCTGAGAAGTGTGCGCTGTGCTGCCAGAGTACTATTTGCATTTCCAAGAGCAACAAAAAACAAATAAATCACTGATCAACTAATCTACAACGAAAAAAAGCAACTACAGTCTCGAGGTTTTAGGGCTGATGCAAAAGAAGATTCCTGAGAGCGCCCCAAGGCCCCCGCTTACCACACCAGGCTAGGCGCCTTCATCAGCGCTGCCTCCATTTTCTCCGGGGCAGGGGCGGAGCCGGCCGGCTCAGATTGGACAAGCCAGCCATCTTCGCTTGGCGTGGCTCCTCACTGAGCCGTGCCACTTGTGTGCGTCAGCGTGGGGGCCCCCCAGGGCCTGTGGACCAGCCACCAATCCCACTCCACCCGCGGATCTCTGGCGGGGCTGGTGGTGTGGGGAGCCCCCGGCCAGCGTTGGGAGGGCAGGGAAGAGGATCCCGGCCAGACA
>NW_007727931.1:105729-120972 GCF_000696425.1 Galeopterus variegatus | reverse complement strand
AAAAAACCGGGGGTGGGGTGGGGAAGAAGATATAACAACTATACTTTTTTGAAGTTGTTACAACAAGCAAACGGAAAGGACATTCTTGGGGGGGAGGGGAGAGAGGGAGGAGGGAGGGAGGTGTCGGTCATATACATTGTATATTGACAAAATAAAAATTTAACGAAAAATAAATAAATAAAAGGAGTTAGACTACATTTCTGAAATGGCAAAAGAATAGAAAGAATGGAATCCAGAAATAGACATAAAGATAAACTGGATTTTAATTTTTAATATAGAAATGGCTTTTCAAGTCAGGGAGAGAAAAGATACATATCCAAATACCCATCCAAGAGGCAGCTTTATCTAATAGATATAGGGAAAGTGGAATTTTTTTCAAACTTCCCTCTTAATTCCCCCGAGTTGCATGTACTCCTGCCTGAGCACTTCCACCCTACTTTGCTGTTAATCTCTGCCTAGGGCTCCTGGACACATCCTCCCACATATTCTGCTCCTTCAGCGTCTACACCACCACCATACAAGGCTGCCTGAGTGTATATGACTCTACTAAAGGATTGGGAAAGTTAAAAGAAATTACAATGTAGGAAGAGAGAACTTAAGAACTGAGTGCCAAATATGATTTTTGCGCCCAGAAAACATCTATGATACTCACTTAAGAGGAGAACAATGTTCATTTAATGTTCATGTACTTATTGAGTACCCACTATGTACCAGGCACAGTTCTAGGGTGGGGAACAGAGGGATAGAATGATGCAGCAGCTGGTGCTATGGCCTCACCCATATACCCTCACGCCTTACTGTTACAGTGCATACCATCTGTATTAGTCTGTTTTTGTTGCTTATAATAAAGTACACTGAACTGAGTGATTTATAAAGAAAATGAAATTTATTGCTTACAGTTTCTGAGACTGGGAAGTCCAAAGTCCATCTGGTAGTAGTGACAGTGTCCAAGGGGTCTCACATTGCAAGATGGTGGAAGCAGAGAGAGCAAAAGGCAGACTCTCCTCTTCTTTTAAAGCCCTCACGGGGCCGGCCCGTGGCTCACTCGGGAGAGTGTGGTGCTGATAACACCAAGGCCACGGGTTCGAATCCCATATAGGGATGGCCGGTTGCTCACTGGGTGAGCGTGGTGCTGACAACACCAAGTCAAGGGTTAAGATCCCCTTACCGGTCATCTTTAAAAAAAAAAAAAAAAAAAAAAGCCCTCAGAACCATGCCCCTGACCACTATTTTTAATCCATTCACTATGGCATGGTCCTACAATCCAATCACCTCTTCAAGGCCTCACTTTTCAATTACCATAATAGGATCTCCCACCCTCTTAACAGTCACAGTGGGGACTAAGTTTCTAACACATAAAACTTGGGGGACACAATTTAAGCTTCAGGGAGTTTTGGGGGGACATAATTCAATCCACTACACCATCCCACTTCTAATTACCAGTATCTGCATTTTGCCTGTTGACTCTCTTCAGCAGCCATAATGTGGTACATGGGCAAGTGGGCTCATCAAGCCAGAAATACATAAGAACTAAATACCCTGGAAACATCCCTCATTCAGTGATGAACAGGAGTTGGTATACTACTATCTCAGCAACCATACCCCTCAGAGTGTATTCTTTGAGGCCCAGAGTTTCCTTGCAGGATTAAGCTCTGGTTCCCCCAGTGGTAACTTGCTTCATGATGCATCCTTTATTGACTGCCTTCTCATCTCTTTCTCACTTTTCCACACCCTTACTGGTATTTCCTAGGATCGTGTTCCATATAAACAATTGCATTCAAATTCTTGTCTCAGGTCTGCTTCTGGAAAAACCCAAACTAACACAGATAGTTAAAAAAATATTTTTCAAAAAGCAAAGTCCTGACCTCATGAAGAAGATAAACAGTAAATAAGTAAACAAATGAATGTGTGATTTTAGGAAATGAGAAATGCTATGAAGAAAACTAAAGCAGATTAGGGGATAGAAAGTGATTGGTGGGCATAAAGGTAGGCATACTATTTAGAGAGTGGTCAAGGTGATCTTTGGATCTGAGGAGGTAATATTTGAGAAAAGCTTAAATGAAGTGAGGGAATGAGCCTTACAAGTGTCTAGTGGAAGAATATTCTTGGCAAAGTACCTGAAGCAGGAATGAGCTTCACATGTTTGAAGTACAGCAAGAAGGCCAGTGGGGGGCCCTTTCCTCTTCTCTACCTGTGTGCACTCCCTTGCTTATGTCATCGAGTCCCGTGGGTTTAAATACCATCTATTTACTTTCAACTCCATAGTCATATCTCCAGCTAGACTGCTTTCCTGTAATCCAGACCCATAAATCTAATTAACTATCTAGCTGTATTTGGATGTCTAACAAACATCTCAAACATAATGGGTCCAAAACCGAAATCCTGACCTTCTCCCCAAACTTTCTTCCTCCCACTGAGATGTCTTCTCCCATCTCAGTAAATGCACAACTTCATTCTTCCAATCTCTCAGGCCAGAATTACTGTGGTCATCTTTGACTCCTCTCATTAACCTCCAGCAGCAGATGCTGTCAGTTCTGCCTTAAAAATGTATCTAGAATCCAGTTACTTCTCACTACCCTTCATGCTGCCATCCTGGTCCAGGCCACAATCATATCTGCCTTACTGGTCTCACTTGCTCCTACTACAATTTATTACCACCCAGCTGAAGAATTTTTTTTTTTTTAATGAAGTCAAATCATCTCACTCAGAGTAAAAGTCAAAGTTCTTACAATGGCCTGCAAGACACTACACTGTCTACATACTCACTGACCATTCTTACCTCATCGCCTACTACTCTCCCTCTTGCTCACTTCATTCTAGCTATGAGAGCAGGGAAAATATTAGTAAGCCCAGTCTACCAATAGTTGGGGTAGGGAGTACAATTTATTTTTCTGATAAGCCTGGGTTGAGGACATGTGTCCATCCAATTGCGTCTTAGATGGGCCCAATTCATGACTGGGCTTTGAGTCAGGTACTATGTGCTACGGCTCCCACCTAGACCTGGAGGCTGCTGTCCTTTTAGTACCTGGCCCTCAGTTCTTTACTCTGGGGTGACCTGAACATGTATCATGCCTTGACCCATGTATGAAATAAACCACAGCTTCTGAAAAGTTAGAACAAGGTTTCAACCTGCTTAGAGCCCACTTGCCTTACCCATTGTGGGTATGAGAGGAGAACTAGTAAGGAGAAAATTGAAGCAGTAACTCTCTAACAGACGCCACCAGCATTTGGAAAGGGAAGTCAAGAAGTAGTCATCCATTTGAAGGATAAATAACGGTTCCTCAGTAGGTTCACTGCACATACATGCACCTGAGTTCTCCCCGCTTCTGGATTAGGTAAGAATAATCAATGAGCCTGTGGATATCTGCTACTTTTGTCCGCCCAATATCTTTTTCCGTAAGGGAACTTTCCCTTCCCCACCTTTGTGATTCTGGTGGTATTATCAATTCAGTGCCTTATCCGCAGGAGTAAGTCAAATGGATGGGCATGTGACACAGTTATACAGAGACACTACATGAGATGTGTTAGAATCATGGTTGGAGACCAAGGCTCTGCCTTATTCCAGAATTGAAAGTTGTGAGAATCATAAAGTCAAAAGCTGCAAGTGTTCATCTTTCCTACCATAGTGAGAGAACCTGCTTAAAAATGAAACTATCATGGGGGAGAGCAGAGCTGAGAGAGAGAAAGAGAAATAGGGTCTAATGACACTTGTTTTTTGTGGGGTTTTTTTGGTGGCTGGCCAGTATGGGGATTTGAACCCTTGACCTTGATATTACATGGCTGTGCCCTAACCAACTGATAATGACATTCTTTGAACATCTGGATCCAGCCATGCTTGAAGCTAACACTAATCCTGGGGCTTTTCAGTTAAGTGAACCAACAAATTCCCTTTTTTCTTAAGGTAATTTGGAGTTGGGTCTCTGTCCGTTGCATCTAAGGAGTCCTGACTAGCAAAGGGCACTATCCTTGATCTTTCTCTGATATCTCTATCTTGAACTCTGTGAGAGGAGCAAGTGATATAACACTAATTTTTCACCCTTGTTCAGACAAAATATGTCCATTCTTCAGAGCCCTTGATCAACTCTGGGAGGGGTAAGGAAGGCAGGACAATTCTCTTCATTTTCAGATGGAATATCTGAGAGCTAGAAAGAGGGACGGAAGACCTTACCAAATGGCCACTTCTAACAGAAGTATTCATGTTAGAACTCAGGCCTTCTAATAATTCAGTAATTATTCAATTCAAAAAGTATATTTGGTGGTAGCTGTTGTATCATTGGCACAATGCTTGCTATTATGTGAAAGTACAGGATAATAACCACAATCAAGGAACATATTTCCAGACACAAGATTTATCCACCTAAATAGCTGTCATAGGCTCAACATGTTTTATGGGCCAAAATAAAATGCACAAATAGCATTTACCATAAAAATTTGAGGAATTTCAGGCTTTCCTGATCAGATGATGGAAAACCTCAAAGAAGAAGCTTGGGAAAAAATTAGCATGCTGAAATGGTTAGGAAATTTGGCTTCTTAGGGCAAAGGGGTAGGTTGGAAGCTGTGGAGACCTATAGTTTATTCCATTTCTATTTGTATGTGCTCCCCACATTCCATTAAAGCCTGAAACCTTTGTAGCTCTTTTTATATCTCAGTCTTTTCTACTCACTGTGTGTCCTTCAAGGACAAGAACCATGTCACATTCACCAGCACCAAGCAAAGCAGCTGGTAGAGAAAAGGTAGTCAGTAGGTGGTAGTAATGAAGGGATGTGTGGAAGAAGCAGTATCACTTAGGTTCAAGCCCTGGGAGACACACAGACCATTCCTGTTCTCATCGCCTTCCCACACTTTCTATCTAACTTTCCCCTCCACCATATAAGGTGAGATTAATATACATATCATTTGCCATGATACAAGATGCAAATAAGTAAGTGCTGGAGGAGTGACAGATTACAACCACTGTCCTACCTGTTTCACTAGGCCCTGAAGTCCTGGCTTTGCCAAGGGCTCTCTGCCCAAAGACAGATGCTGCTCTCTCTCTCTTGCCAGCTTGCTGTGCTGACAGCTCTAATTGCTAAATGAACAGTCTGTGTCTCTAGTGGGGAGAGAGGTTCTCCAAAGAGTGTTTAGGCTCCTGCAGCTCTGGAAAAGAACATGATATTGTGCAATCAGAAACTGCTACCTCAGCAGGAGAGGTCAGCAATGGATTTTCCATTACAGGAGGGGTAAATTTGGAACGTGGAGGTATTCTTGGAATTTTGGTTCCCAGAGTATAATGGGACCCTTCTTTTTTTTTTTTTTTTTTAAAAGATGACCGGTAAGGGGATCTTAACCCTTGACTTGGTGTTGTCAGCACCACGCTCAGCCAGTGAGCAAACCGGCCATCCCTATATGGGATCCGAACCCGTGGCCTTGGTGTTATCAGCACCGCACTCTACCGAGTGAGCCACGGGCCGGCCCAATGGGACCCTTCTGATCATTGGCAATGTGGATGAGCTTTGCTTCCAGTATATAAGCTACTGTAGAAAAATAATGGTTTGCAAAAGATCAGTTGTGTAGTGGTATTGGGGTTTATGGGCTCTGCAAATGTATTCATGTGAATCTTTAAAGTCCATCCATAAATAAATATTTGTTGTGCATGTACATGTGCGGTAGAGAAATCAAGAATTCTGAAAAATGACCCTTAAAGATGTAGCAGTTTTACTGGGGAATAAATCAAGTGGTCACAAAGGTATAACTAAAAATGCTTAGACAAAAAATGGTAAGGATCACATGACAGATACAAGTACCTGGAAGAAGAAATCATTGTTCCCAATGCCCTTAAAATAGATGAATTTGCAAATATTTAGACTATTGAAATCAGGGGAGATCTAAGAAACTGCTGCAGAAATTTGGAAACTATTTTATCAGCCATCTCTAATCTCAGATTTGCTCTGCAAAGTCTCTTCATGTTAGAAACCTTTGGGCCAGCCCGGTGGCGCACTGCTACAGTGCGCCACTTGGGAGCGTGGCGGCGCTCCCGCCGAGGGTTCAGATCCCACATACAGACTGGCCGCTCACTGGCTGAGCGAGGTGCGGGTGCAACACCGAGGGTTGCGATCCCGTTGCCAGTCCCAGTCCGGTACGGGCGTGACACTGAGGGTTGTGATCCGTTGCCGGTCATGAAAAAAGACAAAAAAGGAAAAAAAAAAAAAAAAGAAAGAAACCTTTGGATAAATGTTTCTGGTCAACATTGATAATTAATAACTTTTATTTTCACCCACATAGTCTTGATTTCTCATTAATATAACAATTTATTACATAGCTATATTTTAGTTTCTGATAAATCTATTGATAAAAGATAATGCTTTAGCTTTTTTATTTATAATTTTGGTTAAGAAATATTTAAGCGAACAGGAAAGTAGAAAGAATAATACACTGAACAGCCATATACTCACTACCTGCATCCAAAACTGGATAAAATTTTGTCATATTTACTTCCTCTATGTGTACATGAGCATGCATTGCTAAACCATTTCAAAGTTAATTTCAGTTATCATGAAAGTTTATCTTTAAATATTTTATCTTTTAGCTGTAAAAAAATTAAGAATATTTTCCTATTAACCATAATATTACCATTACATCCGACAAAATAACAGTAATTCCTTAATGCTATTTAACATCCAGTACATATTTATAGTTTCCCCGACTATTCCAAAAGTGTTTTACAGCTGTTTTAGCTTATTTATTTATTTATTTTCATTATTTTTCTTTTTTTAAAGATGACTGGTAAAGGGATCTTAACCCTTGACTTGGTGTTGTCAGCACCACATTCACCCAGTGAGCTAACCGGCCATCCCTATATGGGATCCGAACTCATGGCCTTGGTGTTATCAGCACCACACTCTCCCGAGTGAGCCACGGGCTGGCCCTGTTTTAGCTTATTTAAATGGTCATTGAAGTCATCGTTACCATTAAAAAACTACCATCAGTATCATATGTATTTTTTTTTTGGAAGTTGGCCAGTACAGGGATCCGAACCCATGACCTTGGTGTTATAAGTCTGTGCTTTAACCAACTGAGCTAACTGGCCAGCACCTGTTCTTTGGATTCTCTGAGTAAACTTGACCCATCAAGTTCTTAAGGGCTTTGCCTTGTGTTCACGGCTCTGGTACTTCAAGACCTATGTTAGTCATGATGGGCTAGGTCAGGCTATGTTAACAAAAAATCACAAGGTCTCAGAGTCTTAATACAACAAAAGTTTGTTGCTCTTTCTGTATGTCCAATATGAGTCAGCAGGGGCTGCACTTATTGTAGTTACTCAAGAGACCCAGGCTGATGGAGGCTCCATCTCAACACCCGCTACAAGATCATTATGGTAGGAAGAAGATGTGGTATGTAATGTGCTGGCTTTTAAAATACCTGTCTAGAAATGACACACAGTTCTACTCACATTTTGCTGGCCAAAGCAAATCACATATCCGTGCGTAACTTCAAAAGGGGCAGAAAAGGTGCCATCTACCATGAGTCTAGAAAAAATACTGAAGGATTTGTTAATGGTCCTAGTGACAAGCCCAGGACCAACGTTGGTGTGGCCCATTTCGTGTCACCCCTCCATCAAGACCCACCCCAGGGCCCTAGTCCCCCCTGCCACTCCTTGTTCTCGGAAGGAACTTCCATTCCTACCCCTGTACACTCATCCCACATTGCCTCTATAACCTGGCTGCTGCTCTCCGCATTGCCTCTACAATTAACTCCCTGGTGTATGATCTATACTTTTGCCTTTAATTCTGGTCTCTGCTTTCTGGTTTTGGGCCACATAAACTTAGGAAAGGGGTGCTTTGCCCACAGGCTTTGCATAGAACCCACCAAAACCAGGTAAGTCCTTGTCCCGTCCCCATCAGACAGCAGAAGTTTGGACACCCAGAGTCCCAGGACTTGCAGTTGGAGGACAAATACCAAAGCTGTGTCCAAGGGAGGGTGCTAAGTCTGAGGTAGCTCAGCCAAACCTAGCCATTATGCAAGCAGCCAGAGGCAGGTAACAGAATCCTAAAACAAGGTCAGGGAGATGGGAAACATGAGAGTGAAGACAGGCAGGGAGGATGCTGCAAACAGAAACTCCGTAAACAGAGTCCCATATTCACACCTTAGGGTTTCCTAATTAAATGTATTTAATCAAAGTCACACCTACACATGGTTTGTAAAATCAATTGGTTTTACAAGGCTGATAACGAAAATTACCAGTCTCCCTCTGCCTTGAGGCAATATTTTTCAACATTTTTAGCTGCTCATTCTGATGTATATATCCTCGTATATTAATAACATAATATGCTTGTATATTTATTCTTAGAATTTTGCAGTTTTAGACTACGTATTGCCTTTCTGCTGTGAAATATGGGGAATTAGCTCTTTTATGCCCCTCACTACATACTTTCCTCCTACCCTCCTAATGTGGTTATATCCCAAATTTTTTTATATCCATATTCAGTATTAACATGATTGTGACTATGTAAGTATTGTCATAAAAGTAGCAGAGCATATGTTTGAGTAAGAACTCTGGAGATAGATGTGAATCCTGCCTCTACCCCTAGCTGTGTGTGACAGGTTGAAAATGTCCCCTCAAAGATGCCTACATCCTGATCCCCAGAACCTATGAATATGTTAACTTACATGGTAAAATTGACTTTGTCAATGTGATTAAGTTAAGGATTCTAAGATGGAGAGATGATCCTGGGTTATTGGGTAGGCCCAATGTAATCACAAAGGTCCTCATAAGAGGGAGGCAGGAGTATCAGAGTCAGATGGAAGCAGAATTCAGAGGGAATGAGATGCTACACTTCTGGCTTTGAAGATGGAGGAAGGGGTCACGAGCCAAGGAATGTGGGTGGTCTCTAGAAGATGGAAATGGCCAGGCAATTGGTTCTCGCTAGGGGAGAGTCTCCAGAAGGAACATAGGCCTGCCAACACCTTGATTTTTTTTTTTTTTTTTTAAAAGATGACCTGATCCAATTCAAAGGATCTTAACCCTTGAATTGGTGTTGTCAGCACCACGCTCACCCAGTGAGCAAACCGGCCATCCCTATATGGGATCCGAACCCGTGGCCTTGGTGTTATGAGCACCGCACTCTCCCGAGTGAGCCACAGGCCAGCCCCAACACCTTGATTTTAACTCATTGTAACTTATTGTGGACTTCTGGCTTCCAGAATTGTAAGATAATAAATTTGGGTTGTTTTAAGCAATTAAGTTTGTGGTAATTTGTTATCACTCTAACAAGGAAACTAATACAAGAATGCAAGGAGACTATAAGAGGGAAATAATACGCTGTGGATTATTATGTGGATTGAATTATGTCCCCCCAAAACTTACCAAAGCCTGAATTGTGTCCCCCAGGTTTTATGTATTAGAAACTTAGCCCCCACTGTGACTGTAAAGAGGATGGGAAATCCTATTATGGTAATTGTAAGGTGGGGCCTTGAAGAGATGATTAGATTATAGGGCCATGCAGTGGTGAATAGATTAAAAATGGTGATCCAGGGGTGTAGTTTTGAGGACTTTATTTTATTTATTTATTTATTTATTTTGAAAAGATGACCAGTGAGGGGATCTTAACCCTTGACTTGGTGCTGTCAGCACCACTGATGGAATTTGGATGTGTTGTCCCCTCCAAAACTCATGTGAAAATTTGATCTCCAATGTGGCAGTGTTGGGAGCAGTTTGAGTCATGATCGCTCATGAATGGATTAATGCTCTCCCTGGGGGAGGGGGGATTAATGAGTGAGTTCTCGCTCTATTAGTTCCCGCAAGATCTCGTTGCTTAAAAAGACCCTGGCACCTTCTCTCTCTCTCTTGCTTTCTCTCTCTTGCTTCCTCTCGCCATGTGATCTGCTTGTACCTACCGGCTGCCTACCCCTTTCCCACCATGCGTAGAAGCAGCCTGAGGCCCATGCCAGATGCGGCTGTCCCAGAATCATAAGCCAAACAAACCTCTTTTCCTTATAAATTACCCAGTCTCAGGTATTTCTGTTATAGCAACACAAACAGACTAAAACAACCACTCTCTCCCAAGTGAGCTAACCGGCCATCCCCATATAGGGATCCGAACCCATGGCCTTGGTGTTATCAGCACCACACCCTACCAAGTGAGCCACGGGCCGGCCCAGTTCTGAGGACTTTAAAAGAAAAGAGAGAAGAGTCTGCCTCTCTCTGCTCTCTCCGCTTCCACCATTTTGCAATGTGAGACCCCTGGGTCACTGTTGCCACCACCAGATGGACTTGGGACTTCCTGGACTCACAAACTGTTAGCAATAAATGTCATTTTTCTTTATAAATCACCCAGTCTCAGGTATTCTGTTATAGCAACATGAAAAAGACTAATACAGGAAATTGGTACCAGAGAAGTGGGGTGTTGCTTTTTTTTTTTTTTAAAGATGACTGGTAAGGGGATTTTAACCCTTGACTTGGTGTTGTCAGCACCACGCTCTCCGAAGTGAGCCAACTGGCCATCCCTATATAGGGATCCGAACCCGTGGCCTTGGTGTTATCAGCACCGCACTCTCCCGAGTGAGCCATGGGCCGGCCCTGGGTGTTGTTTATAACAAATACTTGAAAATGTGGAAGCAGCTTTGGAACTGGGTGTTACGCAAAGGTTGGAGGAGTTTGGAGGACTCAGAAGAAAACAAAAAGACAAGACAAAGTTTGGAATATCTTACAGACTGGTTACGTGGTGGCGAGCAGAATGCTGATGGAAATTTGGACTGTAAAGACCATTCTAAGGAGGTCTCAGATAGAAATAAGTAATTTATTGGAAACTGGGGCAAAGCTCACCCTTGTTGTGAACTGGCCAGGAACTTGGCTGCATTCTGTCCATGCCCTAGGACTTTGGGGAAGGTGGGACTTAAGAGTTGTGAACCAGAGGAAGAAATTTCCAAACAGCAAAGCTTTAAGGAAGCTGCATGGCTACTCAGCCTTTGCTGAGTGTAGTGCTACAATGAATGTTGGAATCCTGCTGACGTCACCAATTGTCCGGCTACTTTCATCCTGTTCGTGACGCCAATTGCCTAGCTACACAACCACACCAGTTGTCGGCTCTTTTACCTGCTGGTAATCCTGCATCAGCTGGGCCAACTGTCGAGCTAGGGCTGGGTCTGGAGCTCACAGACCCCTCAAGCCTGTTCACAGACTGGGTCACAAACCCTTCACATGCCAGGCTGGGTCACCAGACTTTCCACACGCAGGTCTATGAGCTATGTAACCAGCAAACAGGTCCTTGGAAGCCGCAGGTTGGAAAGCATGGCTGCTTGGTGTGGCAGCGGCCGCCTAAGGCAGTAGACTCCAGCCAAGATGGCGGTGGCTGCACAGGCGCACTAACTCCACCCACACACGACCTATTCACAGCAAATGCTCGGCAAGATTCTGAACATCTGAGGGGCCCTGACCATTTTCCTATATTTTCCCAACAGCTGAGTTTTGGTGGCAAAGGCATGACATATAGCCGGAATTTATTTATTTATTTATTTTTATTTTTTTTTTTTTTTTTAAGGGATCCGAACCCGTGGCCTTGGTGTTATCAGCACTGCACTCTCCCGAGTGAGCCACGGGCCGGCCCTATAGCCGGAATTTAAAAGGGAAGCAGAGTGTTAAAAGTTTAGAATATTTGCAGCCTGGCCATGTGGGAGAGAAGCAAAGAACATGCAGTGGTGCATCCCAGAGACCCTTAGCTAAGAAGATTAACACAAAAGAACAGTATTAGCAAGAACAGGGCAAAAAGGCCCTGTAGGCACTGTGAAGCCTCTGGGGGCCAACACTTCCACTTCAAGCTCAAAGGCCTAGGGAAACAGAATGGTCTTGGGGAACAGGCTTGAGAAGCCCTCCACGGGCTCACTGCCCAGGACCACCTCGGGAAGCTCCTTCCAGCACCAGCACCCCAGCTGTTTTGGCTGTTCCAGCTGTGGCTAAATTGGCCACAGTTGTGGCTGGACATGCGGCTTTGGAAAATACAAGCTAGAAGCCTTGGCATCATCCTCATGGTGTTAGGTCTGCAGGCTTGCAGAATGCTAGAGCTATGGAAGGTTGGGAGTCTCCACCCCGATTTCAGAGGATGCATGGAAAAGTCTGGGGGCCCAGGAAGAGATATGTCGCAGGGGCGGATTCACCACAGACAGCCTTCGCTAGAGCAATGCAGAGTGGAAACGTGGGGCCAGAGTTGCAGAGAAACCCCATCAGTGCTATGCCTTGTGGATCTGTGGGAGTGGGACCACCTGGAGACCCCAGACCTGTGGAGCTACCAGTATACAGCACTAGCCTGTGAAAGCTGAAGTATTGCCTGAGACCAGGCAAGCCATAGAAGTGGAGCTGCCTGAGGTCTTGGGGACCCAACCCCCATACCAGTGTGCAGAGGACGTTGAACATGGAGTCAAGTTACAAGATTCACCAGCTTTACTATTCAATGCATATCTTGCTGGGTTTCCGACTTGTTTGGGACCTGTTACCCCTTTCTTTTGGCCTATTTCTCCCTTTTGGAATGGGAATATGTGCCCTGTGTTTGTCCCACCATTGTATATTGGAAGTAGATAACTTGTTTTTAATTCACAGATGGAACTTTGAACTTTGGACTTTTTTTTTTTTTTAATCTTTTTTTTTTTTAATTTTTATTTTGTCAATATACAATGTATATGATTATTATGGCCCTTCACCGACACCTCCCGCCCTCCTCCCTCTCTCCCCTCCCCCCCAAGAATGGAACTTTGGACTTTTGAGTTCAAACAAATCAAGACTTTGGGGATGAAATGAATGAATTTGCATGTGAAAAGGACGTGAGTTTTGGGGGGCTGGGGCAGAATGTAGTGGATTGAATTATGTCCCCCCAAAACTCACTGAAGCTTGAGTTGTGCCCCCCAAGTTTTATGTATTAGAAACTTAGCTCCCCACTGTGACTGTAAAAAGGGTGGGAAATCCTATTATGGTAATTGTAAGGTGGGGCCTTGAAGAGGTGATCAGATTATACAGCCATGCAGTGGTGAGTGGATTAAAAATGGTGATGGGGGCATGGTTCTGAGGACTTTAAGAGGGAGGAGAGTCTGTCTTTCTCTCTCTCTCTCTGCTCTCTCTGCTTCTACCATCTTGCAATGTGAGACCCCCGGGTCACTGTTGCCACCACCAGATGGCCTCAGAAACTGTGAGCAAATAAATTTCATTTTCTTTATAAATTACCCAGTTTCACGTATTTTGTTATAGCAACATAAATGGACTAATACACACTGTATGGTCTTTGACCAGTACTTCTTTTTGAAAGATTTCTAATCTGCAGAATGAGTTGCTGTGAAGATTGTATGAGTTAGTAAATGTACAACACTTAGAACAGTGCCTAGCACACAGTAAGTGCTATATGCATATTTGCTATTATTGTTTATAGCTAAGCCACAAAGAGTACTGTGATTTTATGCCTTTTCTTTCATCTTTTCTTGAGCTAATAATTCTCTGCTAGTCTTCTATGCATTTATCACTAACTCATCCCCAGCTATAAAATTACCTGTCAATATGGCCATACATAGAGGCCACATATCAGTTCCATTTTCTCTGGAAGACATCACTCCCAGAGCCCCAACGTCTCCTCTCTACTGCAGGCAGGTTGCTCTCTAGGCCTGCTGCTCAGCTCCCCACCCTCATTGTCATTCTGGAAATTCCCTTCATTCTTCTCTTAGCTCTCCTGCTTTTCTTGGTTATTTGTCTTCTGCTTTCTTGATTTACTTTCTTTTTTTTTTTGTCCTTTTTGAGACCGGCCACACCGCGCTCAGCCACTGCGCACTCCTGAGTGCGCCACGGGCTCGGCCCTTGATTTACTTTCTAATTTTTATGGTTGTTTTTCATTTTTGTGAAATGATCTGTCCGGTACAGCCACAAGAGGAGACACAGGAGAGGCTCAGGAAAACAAAGATTATTATACTCACAGGTCCTAGTAGAGGGGGTGGTCACTGCGTGCCACACAGGATCACAGCGGATGCCTTAATTGGGATTTCCTTGGGAAAGGCAGGGCAGGGTAAACAGTTTAGTAATAGCAAATCTGCATAATTGCAGATGGCTTTGGGCTATAGGGGTGGTCTGTAGTTGCCTGGTACCTGGCCCTGGGATGATTAAAACAGAGGAATACTGTCTCCTGGGGTGTACAGGCCAGATAGAGAAAATATGGCTCTGGATTGGTTAGTTTGCATATCAAAGGCTGAGCCCTTTGTTGTCGATAAGAATTGGCTAGCCCCAGGTGAGCAATTTCTCCTTAGCCAGGTGTTTTAAGATTTCAAGCATCTTAATATATATAAAATTAAAAATATATCCAATACAGTGGTGCACGTCCAATTTCTCAAGACCTTGCTTGTCTGAAACATCTTTATTCCACCCTCACACTTAATTGATAGTATTGGCTGGGTATAAATTTCTACCTTAGAAATAATTATCCCTCAGAATTTTAAAGGTATTGTTCCATTGGTTTCTGTCTTCCTGTGTTAGCTTTGGAAAGTCTGATTTTCTTCTGACTCCTGATTTGTTTGTGTACGACCTATTTGGAAACCTTTGGAATCTTCTTATCTCTACTGCTTTGCAAATGCTTTGACTTGAATTGTAGCTTGTAATAAAGAGTCTGAATGCTAACAGCTTTCAGTCCCCATCCCTATCACCCCACATGTAGGCAAGCCAGTAAGAAAGCCTGGTGCTCCCTCCTTTGGGAAGTTACAACCTTGCAAGCCCCAGCCTCACCATGAAAACCCATACCCCAACTCTGCCCACTAACCACAATTAAAGCCAAAGCCAGTTGCTCCTCCTGCCTCTCTCAATACATTTTTTGATCTGCTTGGGAGCCTGAGGCATGGAAAACCTCCACAAGTGCATAACACATCTCTTTATGCCTTCTTGGTATGTGTGTAGTGTAATCAGTATAGACATCTGAATCCATTCCTCCTCTGCAGGATCAGAGATTGCCACCACTTACTAGCTGAGTGATCTGCCTCAGTTTATCTGTTTGTAAAGTGGGAATAATAACAGTACTCATACTGTTGTTTTGAAGATTAAATGGGATAATACATGTTAACTGCTTAAAGCTGTTCCTGGCACATGTTTAAAATTCAACAAGTGTTAGTTGTTACAGGTGTGGACCCTTTTTATTCTAAGTGTTAGCCACTTGTTGAGCAATTTCAATTAAGAGACTCAGGTTATGAGACATGTTTTTGGTATTTAATTTATATGCCCTGCCCCGCCCTCCCCCCCCCCCCCCCCCCCCCCCC
>NW_007727931.1:105200-105589 GCF_000696425.1 Galeopterus variegatus | reverse complement strand
CCCCCCCCCCCCCCCCCCCCCCCAGCCTTGGGAACTACTCTCTGCTTCCAGAACACTTCTCATACTTTCTCCTTTATTTTCCATCAAATTTTCTTTATTTTTTGCTTTATGAGACATTTCCTCAACTTTACCTTCCAGCTCTTCTGTGATCTTCATATGATTCTCCTCTTTTTACTTAATTGTAAAATCTGTGTTTTCTCTTTTTAATTTTTAATTTTTAAAAATTTTTTTAGGCTGCTGGCCAGTACAGTGATCCAAACCCTTGACTTTGGTGTTATGACACCATGCTCTAACTGACTGAACTAACCCGCCGCCCTAAAATCTCTGCTTTTTTTATTTTTTTTTTAAAAGATGACCGGTAAGGGGATCTCAACCCTTGGCTTGGTGTT
>NW_007727931.1:104073-104427 GCF_000696425.1 Galeopterus variegatus | reverse complement strand
CGAACCCGTGGCCTTGGTGTTATCAGCACCGCACTCTATCGAGTGAGCCACGGGCCGGCCTAAATCTCTGCTTTTTAACTAGCCACTTGGTCATAAGAAATTCATTTCCCAGTCTCCCTTACAGCTGGGTTGGTCCATACCACTAAGTCCTGGGCAGTGGGATGGAAATGGAAATGGTAAGTGAAACACTCCCTTGAAGTCTCTTAAAGGGAAGACGCATATCCTTCTGCACTTCTTGCTCCTACTTGCTGCATGGAATGTGGGAGCCCTGGGTTTCTTACTTCTAGACTTCTTATATATACGTAAGAGCAAAATAAAACTCTAAATTTTGAAGAGTTTTTATTCTTAATTTCT
>NW_007727931.1:96823-104026 GCF_000696425.1 Galeopterus variegatus | reverse complement strand
TATATATACGTAAGAGCAAAATAAAACTCTAAATTTTGAAGAGTTTTTATTCTTAATTTCTAAGAACTCTTTCTTGTTCTCCAAATGTTTGATTTTTAAAAGTAGCATTTTATTCTCCTTGGATGATGCAGTATCTTATCCTTAAAGGATATTAATTGAAGGATTTTTTTGTTTGTTTTTTATTTTCCTCTGCTTCTTGCATTGTCTCTGTTTCCACTGAGTTTATTATTATTTTTTTTGTATGTTTATTTTGATCTTTGTGTTTTATGTTAGAGGCTTTCCTCAATTGTCTAGTCATTATTAACTGTCTATATTAAAGAATGAGGCACTATAAAGGTCATTGTGTATAATGGGACTTGTTGACTAGTTGGCCTCTCCATAGAGAATAAAGTGGGAGTCAGACATTTCTTGGGGATTTCCAAATGCCAGTATCTCTAGATCTTTCTTTTATCTTGGGTTAGTCAGTGTCCCTATAGAAAGATCATTTGCCTGGGGTTATAAGCCTGCCTGCCTGGGTGGGTCAGACCATGGATAAGTAAATGATGAAAAATCGAGACCCCCAAAAGAAGTGTTAGAGTGGAAATTCCCCAGGGTTGGTGACCCCAGGTTGTAGAAGTCCTCTTGTTTCTAGCAAGAATGGTAGTATAACTGCCTTGAGAGAAGAGTCAAAGAGTCCCTCCTTCAGAGACCAGTGCTGAACCACATATTTTTTACATTGCTGCTTGGGGCCCCTGAAGATGTCCAGGAAGGCCTCGTGAGTGCCTGTAGCTGTTCCAAGACCTCAGCTGGTATGTCTACTGATTACCTTTCCAGCTGATTTGGTTTTCTCCCAGGAACCTCTCTGGGTTGTGCGGGGAGACAAAAAAACCAAAAAACAAAAATCTAGGTATTCACTCTGGTTTAAAGCTTTGTCTGGTTAAATAAAACGGACCATACAAGAAATGCTTAGCTCTTTTAGAAAAAAAATTATCTCTCTCTACAATAGCTTCTGCATACCCTCCACTGCCTTTTTTCCTAAAGTGGCCTTCAGGTGTGTGGTGAGAGAGAGAGAGAGAGACTTACATGGTCTCACAGCTTTGAAAAATAGGCTCTTCAGGGCCACATGGTATCCTTGCACAATCAGGAATACTCCTCAAGCATTAAAGGACACTATCAACAGAGAAAAAAGGCAGCCCACAGGAAAAAATATTTGCAAATGGTATATCTGATAAGGGATTAATATCTAGAATATTTAAAGAACTTCTACAACTCAAAAACAACAAAAAAAATCTGATTCAAAAAATGTACAAAGGGGCCGGCCCGGTGGCGCACTGCTACAGTGNACTGAGGGTTGCGATCCGTTGCCGGACATGAAAAAAGACAAAAAGGAAAAAAAAAAATGTACAAAGGACTTGAATAGACATTTCTCCAAAACAGATATACAAATGGCCAATAAGCACAGAAGATGCTCAACATAACTAATCAGAGAAATGCAAGCCAAAACCACAATGAGATACCACTTTACACTCATTAGGATAGCTATTATCAACAAATAAAAAAAGCAGAAAAGAACAAACATTGGCAGGGATGAGGAAAAACTGTAACCCTTCTATACTGTTGGTGGAAATGTATAATGGTGCAGCCACTGTGGAAGGCAGTATGGCAGTTCCTCAAAAAGTTAAATGTAGAATTACCATATGATCTAGCAATTCCACATCTGGGTATATACCCAAAATAACTGAAAGCAGGGACTTGAACAGATATTTGTACACCAATGTTTATATCTGCATTATTCACAAAAGGCAAAACACAGAGACAACTGAAATGTCCATTAATGGATGAATGGATAAACAAACATCATATATACCTACAATGGAAAACCAGCCTTAAAAGGAATGAAATTTTGATACATGAAGCTGGAAGACATGAAGCCTAGTGAAACAAGCCAAACAGAAAAGTACAAATACTGTATGATTCCAGTTTATATGGAGGTACCTATAGTAGTCAAATTCATAGACATGGAAAGTAGAATAGTGATTGCTAGGGCTGGGGGAAGAGGAGAATGGAGAGTTATTGTTTAACAGGTACAGAATTTCAGTTGGGAATGATAAAAACATTCTGCAGATAAATTGTGATGATGATTGCACGTCAATGCACTTAATGACACTGAACTGTACACTTAAAATAGTTAAAATGGTAGTTTTTAGGTATATTTTACCACAATAAAAATTTAAATAATTAAAAAATAATAATCTTCAAGGATGAGGATTTATTGTCAGAATAGCAATGGCAAGTGGTGAAGTGTTGTGGGCTCTTCTTGTCTCCCTCACTTCCATTGACACCATCCTCTATAACTTTATGAATGGTTATTGTCTCCTATCTGTCCCTGCACACCACAACCAGATGTCCACATTGTCTTTTGGCATCTATAGTTTCTGAAAAGAAATCCTCTGTAATTCTTATCCCCCACAAGTAACGTATTTTTTTCTGCTTTTAGTATTTTTTCTTTATTATTGATTATAGCCAGTTATAAATTTATAATCAATGCTGCCAGTGGTAGGAAATAAAACAAGAGGAAGCCCACCAGCCCTTCCTTACATGCCATTGCTATCCTGGCAATAAATTTTCGTTCTCAAAGAGTATTTCTGATTGTGTAGGGATACCATGTGGACCTGAAGAGCCTGTTTTTTAAAGCTATGAGATCGTGTAAGCCCTTTCTCACCATCCACCTGAAGGCTATCTTAGAGAAAGAAGCAGTGAAGGGAATGGGGAGATTATCACAGAAACAGATTTTTTTCTAAAACAGATAAGCATTTCTTGTAGGATTCATTTAAATTGTTTACTCAAATAAAGCTTTAACCAGAGCAGACGTATAAAACAACTTCAAAATACACGAAGCAATGTGAATAGTGATCCTGGAGTGTGCAATGCAGTGGCCCTGCATGCCAGCCCCTTTCCCACTTTTCAATTCACATATTCATGCCTCTGTTCAATTCTGTTTCCTCAAACAGCTCTTAAACTAAGCATTCTACTCAAAATAGCCATTTCTCCAATCATTTCATAACCTGCTTGATTTTTCTTTGTAGCACCTAGTCACAACATGACATTTTATTATGTATTGGTTTCTTGTTTGTTATCAGTCTCCCTCACTAGAGAATAAGCAGCATGAGTTCATCTTCATTGTCTTATTCATATCATATACCCGGAGCCTTGATCAGAGCCTGGAACATCATAGCAGACGCTCAATAATATTTGTTGAATTAATTAATGTATTTATGTATTTACTTGATTATACTATTTAATATATTAAGTACATATTTACTATGTTTATTATGTTATTTAACCTGAGTTTAATTCCCCTCTTCATTTTTATCATTTATCCACTCCTTCTGCAATCACTCATTAAGCCTCTACTTTGTGTCATATATAGAGACAGCATGACAGTTGGGGGGAGACAAAGATGTATAAAGTAAGAGTTCCATAAAGAAATTCCCACTTCCTGAAGAATAAAATTCAAGGTCCTTAGCAAGCAAAGATTAGACATCCTACATCCAAGAGGGGAAATAAGGTTTTATTTTTTACAGCATCAGGAAGTTAAGTTTGTTTCTAGAAATGTGGAAGCGTCCCCCTGCTTCTTTCCAGCCTTCCAGGGAGCCTGAGCCAGCCGTACTCAAAGCTCCTCCCTTGGTAATTGACAGCTGGAGAAATTCCACAGAAGCCCGCCTTAGCCCTCCTCCTTGGAGACTGAGTGGCAAAACCTGGTGGGAGTGGCTGCCGACTTAGCCAATGCATGAAGCAGGAGCAAGAGCCTGTGTAAACAAACCCAGAGGTGCTGCGCCTTGAGCTCGTCTCTCACGTGGGGGCCGGCCTCATCCTTGGCCCAGTGCCCATCCAGGAGTGGTGAAGCGTCCATTTAGCCAATCAGAGTCGGAGTCTCCCGCAAGGAGGCCTCTCATCTCCAGGAGAAGAACGAAGGAAGCGAAAAGACAAACGTTAAAACCAATCAGAAGCTGGAACTTCCGAGGGGGTGGGCGGGCACTGTTTCACATTTAGACCAATAAAAATCATATATGCTCTTCTAGGTAACTGAGCGGCATCTTCTTCGGCCCAATAGATGAATGGGGCGGTGCCCGGCAACCAATGGCTTGCGCTCGGAGGCGGGGTGAGGAGCTAGTGTGCAGTAGGAGGTAACCTGGCGAGTGGTAGTGGCGCTTCTCCGGTGCGTGTCTCACGTTTTGGTACTAACGGCCGACACTGTCCTGGCGACGGCGACCTCTTCGGCGACGGCTTAGTGTCTCAGAGGAGTAGCAGAGTACGGTCTGGAGGAAGGGCTTCTGGTCAGCCCAGGTGGGCTTGGGCGCCGGGCTGCCGGGGAAGGGACCCGCGGGAAGCGCCGCTCTCCCGGCTCTGGGGGCTCCCTGCGCCTCCCTTTCCACCACCGTCGGGACTGTAAGAGGTGGCGCGCGCCTGCCGGAGCTCCTATATGGAGGGAAAGCCCGCGGTGTCCTTTTCGCAGCCGTCGGCGAGAAGGGGGGTCTTCTGGGGTCCTCCAGCCCCTCGGAGGCTCTAGGGGGTCTTGGTCCTATTTTCCCCGCTCAGGTACTCTACTGTCCTCTCCTACCCCCCCAGTTCCTGAGTTCGCTTATCCCCCTTCCAACACTCGGACCGGATTCTCGGGCTTGCGAATCCCTTTTCTACCCCGGTGCAACACTGCTGGGCAAATTGACCAGGGCTGCATCCCCCGCCGGGGGAGGGGTAATTGCGCGTTTGACCCTCTCCCATTCACGGCTCTCCGCGCGTTATTTGCGTTTCTTAAAACTCCCTTCACCTCCCCCTTTACGCTACCCCGGTGCAACGCTGCTGGGCAAATTGACCAGGGCTGCATCCCCCGCCGGGGGAGGGGGAATTGCGCGTTTGACCCTCTCCCATTCACGGCTCTCCGCGCGTTATTTGCGTTTCTTAAAACTCCCTTCACCTCCCCCTTTACTCCAGACTTCATGCTTCATACCTAATTTGACTTGGAGACCTCGGCTACTTTTCTTTCCTTACGCAAGTGAGTACTTCACCCCCTTCTCCCACTAAATTTCATCCTCATCCTTCTTGGAAACTAACATTTTCCACTTGGGTCTTCCATGCAGCTGGAAGGTGAATGCGAGAGAGGCAAAATACACTGAACAGGTAGCTTTGCAAGGTGGGGAACATTAATCTGTTTTGTAAATGGTAAAAAATTATTTTTGCCTTCCTTGAGATGGCATTTGGTCATATGCCCTCTCTACAATCTTTGTCCCAATACAGTTCTTTTGGTGATAATTGCTGAAAATGCAGGTGAAAAGGGTTTACTGGAAGCAAGGGATTTAAAATTTATTATTAAGTTGATGGAATTGGATTATACTTTAAATAGCTTAACTGGGTGGCTTGAGTTTGCAAGTGTTAAGGGCGGTCTGGCTACCCTAATATGTCATAAAATATAGGACATACTTTAGCTGTGTAGCACAGCGTGATTTGGTCACGCCCAACCTATGAATGGATAATAGCCTTGAATCTGTTTAAAAACAACAATCCCTATTCTCTTTTCACAGAGAATTTGTATTCACCTTCATAGTTTATGTGTTTGATTTCCAGTAGTGTTCTAAACATATGTTTCTAGAAAATAGTGCAAACTATGTTGTGCCTAAATAAAATCATACTAAGAATTTTGTGAGGAAAAACTAACTCACCACTCTTAGCTTTGATTGAGATTTTAGAAGTTTGAAAATATTAATTTAGATGTTGGACAGTGAGGATTTTGTTTTCGAGGCTGAAGTATTGGGGTAAGACTGATGGGCCCCTTAGGCTGTGTGTGAGAGAGAATATACATGTGTACAAAACCTCATAAATTCTCACAGTGCTTAGTTTCATGACTTCACATAAACCAGAATTGTTTTTCCTAGTTCTCAGTGGAGAAATGTAAGCTGTGAATTTAACATCATATTCATTGTTTTGGTCAAGATTTTGCAAGCTTTTGTGAAAAAAATCTTATTTTTTTCCCTATCCAATTTGTAACACATATCAATATGCTTCCCTGTATTCTACTACGGTAAGATTGTGTCTTGTATATAGAGAAATAAATCTATTAGAGTGAAGTAAAAGGAATCTTTACTCTGAGGTGGCAGAATGTGGACCATATGTTTGAGCCTTGTTAATAAATCACACCAAAAAGAGCTAGATCTTAAACTGACAAATGCCCAAGTGTCTAGAACAATAAAAAGAATTTATGACAGAGTTACAGCAGTCATCAAAGAAAAGTCCTGGACAAATTGCAGATCTACAAGTTGGTCACTATTGTGAATTGGTATAGACTGCAGTTGAAAACCAAAGTTATTTTTTATAGTCTTTTCAGGTATATTTGTGCTTAGTAATTACTTGTTTGCAAATTTGGGGAACTGTACCTGTGATTTTTTCCTAGAGAACTTGACCTTGAGGAGTTCACAGTTTAGTGGAAGAGAGACCTGTAAACCAAGAATTATCAGCACCACGCTCACCCAGTGAGCAAACCGGCCATCCCTATATAGGATCCGAACTCGTGGCCTTGGTGTTGTCAGCACCGCACTCTCCCGAGTGAGCCACGGGGCCGGCCCAAAACCAAGAATTAAATGCAGAGACGGAGGTTCTATAGTACAGGGCAGAGAAGCACTGTGGCCCCGTGTTTTGGCCTCATCTCCCACTGCTCTAGACTTCCTAAAGTGCCATTTCCTGAACTTATCTCTTTTTTTCCTACACGACTGGGCCTCTTTCCGTAGGTGCTGTTCTCCTTGAAAGCCTTTTGTATACCTCCTGTGTCTGGTAAAATTCTATTTCTTCAAAATTTTGAAGGCTGCCTCCACCTCATCCAAATAATTATTTTGTCTTTCTCTCTGTTATTTCATCATAAGTCATTACAGTCGATTCTCATTTTTCACAGTAGTTATGGTCTATAAATTCACCTAGAACACTGTATTATCAAATACCAAACTATTGCTCCAATGGAAAATATGTACATATCTACATATCTCACATAGATTATAACCTTAAATCCCCAAAACAACTCATTTTAGTAGATTATATTTTCCTTATTTTACAAAAGAGAAAAAATGAGGTTCAGAAGTGTTAAGTGACTTCTCTGAGGCTGCCGCACTAACAGGTGCCAGAGTTAGAATTCAAACCCTGTCCTGTTGGCCCAAGAGCCAAAGCTTCTTGCACTACCCC
>NW_007727931.1:93624-95953 GCF_000696425.1 Galeopterus variegatus | reverse complement strand
TAGGATCCGAACCCATGGCCTTGGTGTTATCAGCACTGCACTCTACTGAGTGAGCCACGGGTCGGCCTGCAAGTAGGCAAATTTGCAGATATGGGATCCATAAATAATGAAGATCAGTTGTACTTGTAAGTGACTCCTTAAATCTATTTCATCGTAACCCAACCCTCACACTTCTGTAGAATGTTCCTTAGCTTCTTTGATAGTTTGTTCACTTATGTGTTCATTCAACAAATATCTTTTAAGCACTTACTATAAACCAGACTCTGCTTTAGACTGTGGTGAACAATCTAGAGATTAAAGTCGTGTCCTGTGGATCTTATATTAGAATAAGAAAGATAAACAGTTGAGTCTGGAGCACAGGGGAGAGGTTCAGATTGGAATTATAGATTAACTTGATGTTTCTGTTCTACTCTTATGTGTAAACCTTCTTTTTGAGCCTCTCTCCATTAACCTATGTTAACCTCTGCCTGTCGTCTGTTGATTTTGAGGCCACTTAACCCATGTATCTGGCAGGATATTATAGAAGAATCATGCTGACCTGGTCTTTGATTTCTGGTTCTGCCACCTACCAAGTAACTTTGGTCAAGCTCTTGGACTTTAGAGCCTGTTTTCTAATTTCAAAAGTGGTGATATAGTGTGTTGGGCCCTTGTGGGTTGCAAGAAAGAGGCATACATGTTATCTTTGGTTATGAGCGTCGAATGTAAACTTGGAATGGAAGCCATCTCAGCAACCATATTGTCTCTTGGCCCTAGTGCCTTCAAAACCTTATAGAACAGTGATTTAGCAGTATTTAGGGTAGGATTTGAGCCTTGGAAACCTGCCTATTTAACTTCGTTTACTCAACATTTGTATTTCCCTAGAGACAATATCTGATTGAATTGTTCTGTCAGCTTCTAAAATGGAGGACCCCTATTCAACAGAATTTTGAGCCAAGCCATGTCTTTGGTGATTGATCTTCCTCGAGTTCAACCTGTATGTGTCCTTAGCCAAGGCACTTAGCCCTTGTCCAGTTACTTGTGGCCAAAGAAGTAAGGGTTGGTTTCATGCATTATCTGCCACTCAGACTGTAGCATATACAGGAAGAACTCCTTGTAGACAGTTTCTTCAGAAGACAACTGCAGACCTAGAGTCTCATGAACTGTCCAATTCAAATAGTTATCTAACATAATCATATCTAATGTTTACTAAGTCTCACAAAGTAGATGACACATGTCAAATATTCAATATATTTTCCTCTTGGTGTGCATTTAATATTATCAGAATTTGGTTATTTGTTCATATGACTGTCTTCCTTACTAGACCATGAGCTCCTTGAGGGCAGCGTACACAGCTGCTTCTTTCTCTCATTGGCACTTAGTTCATTGCCTGATACATGGTAAAATAGGTATACAAACGTCTGATTTAAGGAATTTTCAACTCTTCCTGAAAAGATGGAAGGATACGAAGGCTTCCCAGAGAAGATATTATTTAAGCAGATTTTTAAAGGTTGAATAGGAATGTTTTCCAGGTAAATAAAATCTTGAGACAACATTCCAAGCTGAGACCAGCCAGGTACAAATACATAGAGATATAAAAAGGTGTTTACTGAACACTCCTACAAATTAAAAAAACAAACAAAAAACAAACAATGAAAAAATCACCTAAGGAAAAAACTATGAATGGGCTTGGCCAGAGGGCATGTCACACCTGAGTTAACCATGACCACAGCTACTCAGTAATAAATGCGAGTTTTAGAGAGGGAGCATAACATTCTCAGGTTGTTGGCAGGGTATCTATAACATTTTGGAAACTCAGGTGTTGAATTCTGGGAACTGTTACATTGTAGTGTAATCATTTACTACTTTACCATGTAAGAAGCTCATATGTGTCTCACACTGTTCAAGGTGCTGAAAATATAATCAAACTTATTCTTAAGGAGCTCACAAGCAAGCAAGGGAGACAGATGGATGAACAACTGATTTGTCATGTCACAAATGAGGTAATAGAGATGAATAAAATTCTATCTAAACCAGTAGAAAGGACTAGTGAGTAATATGTGGAGTGCTAGGGAAAAATTTCTTAAATGAGGTGCTATTTGAGCACTATACAAATATGACAGATTGAAGGAATGCATACAGCTTAATTTGAGTTAACATTTTTTATTTTAATTTTACATTACAGAAGTAGTACATATTTACTGTTTAAAATTAGAAAGCATTGATAGGCAAAAGGAGGGGAGAGACTACAAAGTACTCCATAGATTTACCATACCGAGACAGTGGTTGAAATTTTGATGTATATATTTTATATTTTATATATTTTATTGTATATTCATTTGTATATATGCAT
>NW_007727931.1:89498-92689 GCF_000696425.1 Galeopterus variegatus | reverse complement strand
GTAAACCAGTATATCCAAACCATGGAATATTGTATAGTTGTAAAGAAGAATGGGGAAGATCAATGTACTGATATAGAAGAGCTCCAAGATATATTGTGAGTTTTAAAAAAAAAAGGAACAAGGTACAGTATAGTGTGTATAGAATGCTACTTTTTGTGTTGAGAGAGAAAGAAGAGTAGAATATACATGGATATTTGCTAAAAGAAATTCTGGAATGATGTATAAGAAACCAGTTAAAGTGGTTATCTGTGGAGGGAGAATAGGAGAAAGAATGGGATTGTGCTGTATACCTTTATATATAGTTATAGTTTTAATTTTTTAAAATTATGTGTCTGTATTACCTTTTTAAAAATGAGTAAATGAGGCTGGCCTGTTAGCTCAGTTGGTTAGACTGTGTTGTTTTAACACCAAGGTCAAGGGTTCAGATCCCCATACCAGCCAGCTTCCAAAAAAAAAAGAGTAAATGAACAAATGAAATGGAATTATGAGAAAGACAAGAAAAAAGAATCTGAGGATCTGTCCATCTTTTTGGTGTCAGGTGAATACTTAGCAATAGCAGCAGAGATTGGAAGAGTAGCCCCGGGAAGAGGGAAGGCAACCTTTTTTTCTTTTCCTCAATTTAGTATATTTTTAAAATACTTTGAGAACAATAAAACAACTTAAAACAAAAATGTTTTCAGACTGTAGTCCCCATTACTTCTTTTTTTTTTTTTTAAAGATGACTGATAAGGGGATCTTAACCCTTGACTTGGTGTTGTCAGCACCACGCTCTCCAAGTGAGCTAACCGGCCATCCCTATATAGGGATCCGAGAACCCATGGCCTTGGGTTCACTCTACCAAGTGAGCCACGGGCCAGCCCTCGTCCCCATTACTTCAATAGCTGCTTTCTTTTTTGTATTCACTTGTAATATTTTTTTCATATGCATCATATTATTTTTTTTATTGCAGTCACACTTTCAATCATTTAAAATTTACCTAATTGTGTTTTCTCTGTGGTGCTACAGAAGGATCTTTATTTTATTTTTTATTTTTTATTTTTTTATTTTTAAAAAGATGACCGGTAGGGAGATCTTAACCCTTGGCTTGGTGTTGTTAGCATCATGCTCACCCAGTGAGCTAACCAGCAATCCGTATATAGGATCCGAGCCAGTGGCCTTGGTGTTACCAGCACTGCACTCTCCTGAGTGAGCCACAGGCTGGCCCTACAGAAGGATCTTTAAAAAAAAAATGAAGAGAGGCAGCTTTGTGTAGTGTATATCCCAAAAGTCGGCTGATCCACATCACGAAGCAAAAATTCAAGGCCTCTAGCCTTTATGTGACCCATACATGAGAAAAAAAAAGAAAAAGAAATTTTAATATATATAAATGAAAATAACATTTCTCCCTGACTATAAAGGAAACCATACTCTTTTTGTAATAATTCAGAAGCCAAAATATAAAGAGAAATGATCTTTAATTTTGTCACCCAGGGCTGGCTGGTTAGCTCATTTGGTTAGAGCACCATGTTAGAATACCAAGGTGAAGGGTTCAGATCCCCATACTGGCCAGCAGCCAAAAAAAAAATTGCCACTGAAAATATTGTGGTTTTTGCCTTTTAGTTTTTTTTTTAATGCATATAAATATTTTTAAAAGTAGAATAATATATAGTCTTTTTTTTCACTTACTAAATTTTGAGCGTATTTCCATGGCAGTAAATATATCCTGGCATCATCATTTTTAATAGCTGAGTATATGTTAAGTTAACCATTCCCACCCATGTGAATTTCCTTATGCATATATTTTAGCAGACTTGAGCAAGTATTTTTGGACTGAATTCCTAGAAGTAGAATTTCTGAAGGAAAAGATTATAAAATAATTTGGGGGCTCTTAATATAAAATTTTAAATTATTCTGCAGAAAAATGGCTTCAGTTTATACATATTCCCACTGACAGTGAGTGAGAGCTTCAGTTTTCCCCCTACATTTGTAATCTTTCTGGTCTTTAAGCAGAAAATCTCATTGTTTCAATTTACATTTCTTTGATTTCTAGTGCTTTTGAATCTTTTTTATATGTTTATTTTTAAGGGCCATTTTTATTCTTGTGGAAATTGCCTATTTTCTGTTGGAGCATTTGTCTTTTTCTGAGCAATTTTTGAGATTTCTTTATAGGCTAAAGATACAAACCTTCTCTCCCAGTAAGTAATTTGTCATTTCACTTCATTTTTATCTTGCCAATTGAAAGCATTTTTGTTTTTTTGTTTTTTGATTTTTTTGGCGTTGGCCAGTCTGGGGATCCGAACTCGTGACCTTAGTGTTATGAGGCTGCGCTCTAAGCAACTGGGCTTATCAACCAGTCCTGAAAGTGTTTTTTTTCTGTACTGTACTCAAATTTATCCATATTCTTTTTTCAAAAAAAATTTAAACTTTACTCTGTATGTAATTATTTTTTGTATGAAAGTAGGCAGTCTGTCTTTATTTGTCCCCCACCCCATGTTTTGAATGGGTAACTAGCTGTCCCAACATTCTTTTTAAACGATTTACATTTTCTCCTCTATTGAATGCAACTTTTAACATAAACCAGATTCTTATTTCTGGGCTTTCTGTTTTATTGATAAATTTATTTCTATGCTCATTCCACAGTATTTTAATTTATTTTATTTTTGCTCCCTAGTATAGATGGGCACTTAAAATTAATTTTATTTCTCCTTTTTTTTTTTTTTTTTAAAAAGATGACCGGTAAGGGGATCTTAACCCTTGACTTGGTGTTGTCAGCACCACGCCCAGCCAGTGAGCGAACCGGCCATCCCTATATGGGATCCGAACCCGGGGCCTTGGTGTTATCAGCACCGCACTCTCCCGAGTGAGCCACGGCCGGCCCCATCCTTTTTTTGTTTTTAATTCTAATGATTATTCTTATGCAATTATTAACCCAGCTAAAATTAGAATCCACTTGTCAGGTTTTCAAAAACTTCTCTTTGGAGAACTTTTATTGGAATTTAACTGAATCTTCAGATTAATTCTGGAAGAGTAAACATTTTACATGTGTTTATTTATTCAACTCATTTTAACTGTTCTTCAATAAATTGTTTTATGTTGTATACATTTATTTAATTTATTCCAAAGAATTTTAGATTTTTGTTTTTTAGTTGGGTCTTTTTTTTTTTTTTTTTTTTAAAGATGACTGGTAAGGGGATCTCAACCCTTGGCTTGGT
>NW_007727931.1:85621-89218 GCF_000696425.1 Galeopterus variegatus | reverse complement strand
ACCCATGGCCTTGGTGTTATCAGCACCACACTCTCCCGAGTGAGCCACAGGCCGGCCCCTAGTTGGGTCTTTTTTTAAAAAGTCTTTTCTAATTGGTTATTATTGATTGGTGTAAACGAAAGCTGTTCATTTTTTATGTTTATTTTGTAACCAGTTTTGTTAAGCTCTTATTGTTTCTAATGGTTTCAGTTGATTCTTAGTCTTGCTGGAAAAGCAAAATCATATCTGCAAATAAGGATAATCTTTTTTGTTGTTGTTTATTTTTTTCTTTGTTTTGCAAATAGGGATAATTTTGCCTCTTCCTTTCTGATAGTTTTACCTCTTATCTTGTGTTCTTGATTAATTGCACTAGATGTTAGCATTCAAAAAGTTAAATAGTGGCCATGATAGTTAACATTCCTAATCTTTTTCTTGTTTTTAATGCACTAAAGGTTTGGGAGGGAGAGATGCTTATGTGAGTATATTGATTACATCAAAGAAGCTTGATTTTATAACGTTTATTAAAAAAATTTATTTCTGTTTTTTCAAAAATGGATATTGATTTTATTAAATATATTTTTGGCAACTATTGAGATAATCATGTAGTTTTGTTTTGTTTTTTTCCTTTGCCTGTTGATATTAAGAAATATCAATGTATTTTACCATGTTAAACCATCCTTGAATGTCTTGGCTGAACCCTATTTGATCAAAGTGTTTTGTTTTACTTTTGAATAAATTGCTTGGTTTTATATGCTCATGTTTTGTTTGCAATTACATGTCTGTGGCATGAAAATCGGTCTATGGGGGGTTTTTGTTTTTGTTTCTGTTTAGGTTTTTTGCATCTGGCTCGTACAAGAATCAAGCCCTGGACCTTTGTTTTATCAGTACCACACTCTAACCCACTGAGCAAAGAGCCAGCCCTGGTCTATTGTTTTCTTTTGTGCTAATTTTGTTCATTTTACTGCGTTGAGTGACCTGCATGCGAATAACTAGAAGGTTCTCTTCATTTCTTTGTGCTTTGAAACAGTTACATGGAAATTATCTGCTTTTTGAAAATAGGTGCTATAGGCTTGTCTTGCCCACTCTTTAAAATGCAGTAATCTGGGCCAGCCCATGGCTCACTCGGGAGAGTGCGGTGCTGATAACACCAAGGCCCCAGGTTCGGATCCCACATAGGGATGGCCGGTTCGCTCACTGGCTGAGCGTGGTGCTGACAACACCAAGTCAAGGGTTAAGATCCCCTTACCGGTCATCTTTTGAAAAAAAAAAAAAAAAAGTAATCTCAGAGAAGGGAAGTTTTAACTTAACAATTTTAGTGTAAACAGGAACAAAACAGAATGTAATTATGTAGTGAGAGTTGACTTTTGTATGCTAGTGGTGTTCTTCGTGTCTTTTTATTATCTTGGCTTTGGTGCTAGTGCCAGGTATTACACTCACCATCTGAGGGTTGTTTACAGGACCTTTGTTTTAATATTGAACCAGATGTAACTGTTTATTTGTGCAGCCTTGCAGGTATACATAATGCGCCTGCCAGGGCTCTGCTTCATCTCTACTGAAGGCAAGAAGTAATTCAGTAAATCTTTGCCTGGCTAGAAGCTTTTGAAGAATTGGGGTATTCCGTTTTAATTCTGTTAACCTGGAAGTATAAAGGAGAAAAAATTCCAAGCTTTAACTCCCTATTGAATGCAATTCTAAAATATAGCCAATGCTATATTTTCTTCTCTAGTAAGTTTGGTACATTCAGACTTAGTTGATGTTTTACTATAGAACTCCTAGAGTTCCTGAGACTTACCTTATGAAGATCCTTTTCTAGAACTTTAGATGTAAGAGAATGGAAATGATACTATATGAGATCAGGCTGGATGGGAACTGAGGCATATAAATATACTTTTCAGATTACATTTCTGATTGCAGCTTGTTTTCTTATTTAACTCATAGAAAAACCACTTTGGATGGAGGGTGGAAGTAGTGAGATTATGTCTTTTTATTGGATGTCTTTATTTCATATCAAGATAGAATATACAGTATCCATGACTTTAGACCTATGGAAGGAAACATTTTTCTACCTCCTGTACACCAGGGGTTCTTAAACTTGAGCATGCTTCAGAATCACCTTCAGGTCTTATTACAGCGCAAACTGCTGGGCCCCACCTCAGACTTTCTGATTCACCAGGTCTAGGGTGGTGCCTGAGAATTTTCATTTCTAGTAAGTTCTCAGGTGATGCTGATGCTGCTAATGTAGGTTTTCAAGAACCACTGCTGAATACTAACTGTGAATTGTAGAAATCTGGTTCTAGAAGAAAGCTTAGTTCAGTCTGGGATGAGAAGCACACAGGTTATGGAGCAAATCATGAAAGATCCAACCCTTGATGTCAGCGTAGTGTTGAGTTCAGGTAACGATTAATACCTAGTGGCATAACACAGTTGTTGTTTTCCATAACTGGTAGTCCTAGCTGAGTTTCAAGTGTGAAATTCTGTTTCATTTTCTAGGCTTAGAGAGACCAGGGGATTCTAGTCAAATAGGATTTAGTGATTAACTGCATGAGAATAGGAGTTATTTATGTGTCTCTTTTGTCTCACCCATCACTTAGCATTTATCCTTGCTTTAGAAGGGCTTAGTACTTTTTTTTCTTAAACTGGTAAAAGGCTTTGAGTGCTTATTATTATTATTATTTTTTCTTTAAAAGATGACTGGTAAGGGGATCTCAACCCTTGACTTGGTGTTGTCAACACCATGCTCAGCTAGTGAGCTAACCGGCCATCCCTATATGGGATCCGAACCCGTGGCCTTGGTGTTATCAGCACCGCACTCTCCCGAGTGAGCCACGGGCCGGCCCCGAGTGCTTATTAAATTGAAAGCTTTGTATGTTTTTAAAAATATTAGCCCTGTTTACTGTTAACCATTTTTTTAGCAGTAATTTAAGAAAATAAGAGAAACTTTTTCTGAAAAAGAGAACTCACTGGAATTATTTTACCTTATTGGAATGTTGGAGAATATAGTCTGCTTCATAAAATATCAAGTATGCTATGGGTTTTCCATTTTTTTTAGTGATCTGTCATTGCACTGTTTGAGGTAGTAATACTAGTAATTCTTGTAATCTGAAGAAGAAAAATAAAGGCCTTGCATAGAAACTGGATACTAGAGACAGTTATAAAGGAATAGATAGATATATACACATCCTTAAAACAAATTTTTAAAAAATAATTTAAAAATTATTCTTTATTTATTTATTGTTAGCTAGATATGAAGACATCTGTGCTGAACTTGGCTGTCATATGTAGAATCTGAGTTGAAGAGAAAGGAAACTCTGGAAGACACACCTTTTCATACAGGAGTTTTGCTTCAACAAGTTTTTCTTGCTTGTCAACTCTCTAATTTCTGTTGTTCTACTGCCAATAACCTCAGTTTTTGAGTTGACCTTCTGGTCCAGCTTCGCTGTTTAGAGGACTCAAATGGCATTACAAACAGTGGGTTGGGCAGATTCCCTGCTTGGAAACATTCCTGTTTTGCTCTCCTTACCCTTTCAGAGAAGAGTTTGGGTAAGGAAGAGAAGGGTAGAACTATATCCTACAGACTAGACCAGTGATTCTGAAGCATGGGTGCACATCAAAACCAAC
>NW_007727931.1:85138-85580 GCF_000696425.1 Galeopterus variegatus | reverse complement strand
AATGGCATTACAAACAGTGGGTTGGGCAGATTCCCTGCTTGGAAACATTCCTGTTTTGCTCCCCTTACCCTTTCAGAGAAGAGTTTGGGTAAGGAAGAGAAGGGCAGAACTATATCCTACAGACTAGACCAGTGATTCTGAAGCATGGGTGCACATCAAAACCAACCCAAGTGTTTTTAAAAAAACAATGTAGATATCTGACCCCCTCTGGACCATCTGAATCATAATCTCCTTGGATGGAACCTTGGGGAGTTCTGCATTTTTAACAACTTCCCCAAGTAATTTTATGTAGCCTGCTGGGGTTAGTGCCTCAGATCAGACCAGTACTGTTCCCAGGTGAATTTTCACCAACCTGTTGTGAAATAAGAAAAATAAGGACCACATAGTGTTTTTCATAAAATTAAGTGTATTTAGCTTAAAGAATTGTCCTTTGCATAGAATC
>NW_007727931.1:80659-84518 GCF_000696425.1 Galeopterus variegatus | reverse complement strand
TAGAATCAAGGCCTTCCTGTATTTTTTTGGTGCTTAAAATATCCTTTTGTAGAATAATTTTTCTTGGGGGATTTTTTTTGTTTATTTGTGTTTTTTTGGCAGCTTGCCAGTAAGGGGATCCAAACTCTTGACCTTGGTGTTACAAGGCTGTGCTCTAACCAGTTAAGCCAACTGGCCAGCCCATAGAATCGTGTTGATAAGGATGTTTTTACCATCCTTATCTGGTTTTAAAAAAAAAATCATAATCCTATTTTGTCCTCAAGATATTTTTGAAAACATACTGGTTTATGATAATCCTGAAGACTGAGTACTTCTTGTTAAAAGAAAAATTTTAGACAAATTAAGTTTAACAGGATTTAAGAATGATTCATGAATTGGGCAGCCCTGAGAACCTGAATGGGTTAGGAGTGACTCCAGGGCTGCCATATAGTTGGATAACATTTTTGGACAGAAAAAAGGAAAGTGATTTACAGAAAATGGAAATTAGGTACAGAAACAGCTGGATTGGTTACAGCTGGACATTTGCCTTATTTGAGCATGGTTTGAACAGCCTGTAATTGGCTGAGACTCAGCTACTTGTTATAAGAGTAGGTTACAGTCTGTTTACACATTGTTAGGTTACAGTTCACTATGTACACAGAAACCTTTAGGCCAAACTTAAAGTATGTGCAGAGGCAGCTTTAGGCCAAACTTAACACTCTGATCTCATCATTCTTGGAAATTGTTTTTAAAATACTTTGGAATACAGGTCTCCGGAGGGTCTGAAACCCTTGGGACAAGATGAATTTCAGAGTTCATAATTTTTTTAGATTTTACAAAAATGCTTTCTTGTGTTACATAATGCCCCAGTGGGTCTGGTGCAGCACCCGTAGTCACACTTGTTAATATTTACGAACAGGACTATTCACACTAAGTGGAATAAATAAAGGCTGTGCATAGCTTTATATCAGTTCAGGCCAAGTTTTACTGTCAAATAATTTTTGACATGAAGCATTTGAAAAATTTTTAGTTTTTAGAGCTTTTTGGTTATTGGAGTTCTGCGTAAGAGAATATAGACCTATTTGGAGGTCTGCTTTCTACCTAAAAGTGCCAGGAAGCTTCAAGTTAAATGGAATTTTGTATGTTTATGGTAAGGAATATAACTTATTTTGATTTAAAAACACTAGCATGTGGTGTGACCTTGTTCATATTTTCCTTACAAAGACCTCAGTCCTTTTGTTGAATAGCATTTTTCCTCAGCCTGATTCCCCCACCCCTAATTTGCAATATTTGAGAAAAATTAGAGTTTTCTATCATAGCCTTTCTGAAACTAAAGTGGGAAGTGTGAGAGTATAGAGTAATGGTTAAGAGCATGGTGTTTGGGATCAGAAAGACCAAACTTAAGCACCGATTCTGGCACTACTAGTTTGTACCTTAGGCAAGGTGTTAAATGAGTTTCTGAACAGCAGAGAATTCATCTGAAAAACCAGGACAGTAATAGCCCCTGCCTCATAGGATTGTTGGGAAGATTAGAAGAGAGAAAGTTAATGAAGTACTTAGGAGAACTGATATTTTATTCTTGTCTTTTCTCCTTGTGTTTGGGTAGATTACTTATTTCTCTCTGTAACTCGGTTGTCCTACGGGGCCTTCTCCTTTCCTTAGAGGTCTGGGGAAACTTGCCTTAAATGCTTTCCCGATTCATGACCTACTCCAGTTCTACCCTTGCAACTTAGACAAAAGTCTGCTTCTTTGGTGGTTTCCATGCCAAAAGATCCACAGGCTCCTAAAGCTTTACATAGGCCTACTAATTTTACTGAAAATTGAACTTCTCAAGCTGTAGTCCATATTATGCAGTGTGAGGCCTTTCACTCTGAAATGTGCCACTCTTGACTTGCTTTTTCTTATTCACTCTGTTCCAGCATTGTGCCCCCATTAGCCATAGAAATGTTCCCCTTTCTCCCAGGAAACAGTTTTGTCCTTAACCTGGTACCTCAAGGACTCTCCTTCTCTCCCAAACTGACTTTCAAGGAGTTTCTTCCATTCAAAATGGTACCCTTCCTGAAAAGACTTATAGTAAATACAGTTTTCTCTACCTCGTTACATATGTGTTTAACTGTTGGGCTCCCCTCTCCCCACCTTGCTATGGCAGATAATCCTTTTTTTCAGAAATATATCAAATAAAACAAACATGTGGTCTCCTTTGATTATTTCTGTTGGGATCCATGGTATGGATTTCTTCCAGTTTAGATAATTTCACTTTGGCAAACTTTTATGCCTAGCCTAAAACTCATGAGGAGAATGTTATAGCCACCTGGTGTTATTAAGTGCTAAAATAGTAAACAAGAACACATAAAAAATTTCCTAGAAGTTTTTATTTCCCCCCTCGGGTGATTTAACCTGTCAAAAACAGATTTCAGAGTAGTGTTGTCACTGGCTGTGAGGAATAACTGTTCATGCTCAATGAAGAGTGCTCAGCTACAGATCCTAAGCACTAAAGTTTCCTGCCTAGGAAATGAGATTTAGAATACAGCATTCTAGAAACGGCAGTTAGTCGGCACATTATTTATTGAGGACCTGGTGGGTGCACAAAGGCATGCTAGAAGCTGTAGAAGACTTGATTCTTTCCCTCGAGAAACTTCCAAGGTTATACTCGTAGACTACTCCCACAACAAATAATGAATAATGCTCTCTCAGATGTTTGTATCATCAAATGTGAAATTGAGGTGAAGGTGGGGGAGACCTCAGGCAGAGATTATATTCACGATTCTATAGTAGCATTTCTGATATAACTGTGCATTTGAAAAACAAGTTAAATTGTCATCAGATCAAAGACATTTAGAGGCTTTTGTTGGTGAGAAAAGTTATACATATTTCATATGTAATAATTTGCCCATAGAAATGTTTTTGATTAATGTTACTTGTTAAAGACTTCAGCTCACAATATCTACCCTGTTAATAGTATAAAATATCTTTTTGGAGCTCAATCTAGAGAAGTCAAGGTCCATATGCTGACCGCCATTTGATGTTATCCTGGGAGGATGATTAATTTCCCTTAACTGGAGGGAGTAGAACTTGAAGGCAGTTCTGGGTACAGAGATCTTGCCACTGAATGATGTAATGTAATAAATAAGTATATAAATAATTGATAAACTTGGGGAAAGCTTGGTAAATTGAAGTCAGATAACTTCTCAGAGCAATGAGTTTACATGGCCATGGACTTTTTTCTTTTTCAGAGAGCATTCACAAGACTACTGATAAAGGAATTAGGGTCATTACGATTTGGACTATTCCATGTAGATTTAGCCACTATATTGGAGGAACTGTTCTTAGTCTTTCTGTATATCAGAATTACCCATAGCAAAGTAAAAAGCAAAAATACAAATGTTAGGCCTTGGCTCAGGCCTAACAAATCAGAATATCTGAAAGATATGGTTGTGGAAAGCTTCTAGGTGGTTCTAATATACTTCTGTGACTGAGAACTACTGAATTAGAATATGCCTTCTTGCCACTTGCTTAATGCATTCTTAATCCTATTTGAGAATGCTTCTGTTTTGTTTTCTTGGCTCTGGTCCAGGGACTATACTATTACTATAATTAAGTTCAGTGTTGTCGTTCTTCACAGTGTCTTTATCTAGATTTTCAGATTCCATTTCATCAGTAGGGCAAATTTATAGGGCAGTATAGGACCCATTTTAAACAATACTAGAAAAGAGATTGTGTAATATATATTGTGTTTCTAATCTGGCAGCCTTGAGTTCAATTTAGAAGATGCCTCTATTTGTAATTTATTTTTGTTTTTTAATAATATATTTTAGGGCTGAGCCCGTGGTGCACTCAGGAGAGTGCGGTGCTGGGAGCGCAGCAGCGCTCCCGCCGCGGG
>NW_007727931.1:78753-79834 GCF_000696425.1 Galeopterus variegatus | reverse complement strand
GTTGCCGGTCACGAAAAAAGACAAAAAGGAAAAACAAAAGAAAAAGGACAAAAAAAAAAAATATATATATATATATATATATATGTGTGTGTGTGTGTGTGCGTTGCCGGTCACGAAAAAAGACAAAAAGGAAAAACAAAAGAAAAAGGACAAAAAAAAAAAAAAATATATATATATATATGTATATATTTTACTGTTAGGGATCGTATAAGTGATTTTGCTCTTTTTCTTGACTTTCTTCTCAACTCAAGTTTTTAAAAGCATCTTGTCAACTTTTAGTTGCAGGTAAGTTCAGTTTTCTGTGTACGTAACAAGCTCATTGACATTCTATTTACAAGCACTATTCTTGCATCAAATGGAAGATAACAGCATTTGTGCATTGAGGTCACCATGGAAAGCTTAGCAGGGGGATTACTTGTTTTCTTTTAAAGTCCGTGCAGATTCCCTGTGAACAAATGAAATGAAAATGCAGGGGACACAACCATTCTAATTATAGATTTACCTGGAACCTGAGTTCTAGATTTCTCTATATCATATCCTACTTATCTTCCCTACACCATCCCCCCAAAAAGCCGAACTACTCCCCATGCCTCCCTTCTTCCTTTAAACTCCACCAGATGATGGTGGAAATCTGATGGGTTTATTTGCTTGGTAAAAGAAAACCTTGTAAAACAAGGAGACAGAGAAATTATTTTAGTACAAAGTATTACATGGCATATAAAAATATGTTCTACATGAATTTAAAAGGCTTTATAAAATTATTTTTGTATAGCGTATGCAGCTTTAAAAAAGGATGTCATCTGTATCTATACACACACTCACTATATATATATTTTTTATATGAAAGAGCAAAGTGAGATGATATATATATGACCTTGCAAAAAATTAGAAGGTGAAACAAAAAGGAAATCAGAAAGTTAAAGAGTTGGAGTTTGATAGGTTAATCTAGCATCTGTCTGGGCAGGCAGACTTAAATTTGGGGGACATAATCATTCCTGCCACCAGGGAAGTGAAATCCCCTGCCGTGCTCACCATGCAACCATCTATTACTAATTAAGAAACCCGGCATTTGGATTTTGAA
>NW_007727931.1:73138-78034 GCF_000696425.1 Galeopterus variegatus | reverse complement strand
TGCCGTGCTCACCATGCAACCATCTATTACTAATTAAGAAACCCGGCATTTGGATTTTGAATCATGGGAATGTATTAGCTATTCCAAAAGTAAACAAATACCCCTCCTGCCTCCTTGACTCCTATACTATCAACTATACTTTCTCTCTCCTGTATTTGTAGCCTCTTCTCCACCAGACCCTGTTTATGAACATTTAAACATGCACTAGACTCTCCAATCTTTGAAGACAAATAGTTTCCACCTACTTCTCACCCCTGCAGTTTCTGTCCATTCCTGTCTCTTCCTTTGGCAACTGGACTTTGAAAGAGTTTAGTACTTGCTATCATCTACAATTCATTCCACCTCCATTTATTTGGCTTTCACCTTTATTTCTCTCCATGGAAACTACTCTCATTAAGGTCATCAGAGACCTGCATGGTCCTGAATTCTGTGAACATTTCTCAGCTTTCCTCTTGCTTGAGCTTTCAGCAGCCTTCAACATTCCCACTTTACTGGAAGTGTATTAGTTTCCTGTGGCTCCTGTAACAAACTACCACAAACTGGTGGCTTAAAACAAAATTTATTCTCTCACAGTTCTGAGGCCGGAAGTCCAAAATCAAGGTGTCAGCAGGGCCACCCTCCTCTGGAGGCTGTAGGGCAGAATCTGTTCTTTACCTCTTCCAATGACTGGTGGCTGCAGCCATTCCTTGACTTGAGGCCACACCCATTCCTTGACTTGTGGCCGCACCACTCCAATCTCCTCCTTGTCTGTCTTAAATCTCCCTTTGCTTTTCTCTTATATACTTACAATTGGATTTAGAGCCACCTGGATAACTCAGTATGATCTCCTTATCTCAAGGTCTTTAATTTAATTACGTATACAAAGACCCTTTTTCCAAATAAGGTATCCTTCACGGGTTCCAGAGATTAGGACATGGACATATCTTTTGCAGGGCCACCATTCAACCCACTACCCTGGGATTCTGTCTTCCCTTGATTTCTGTGATGCCACACTCTTCTTTCCATCTCAAGTCTCTGGCTTCTTCTCAGTCTCCTTTTCATGTTCTCCTCCTCCTCTACCTGACTTTCTAAAATGTTCACATACATCAGGGCTGGGTCTTGGACCTCCTTCTCATCTCACTTTGCTCTTTGTCCCTAGGCAGTATCTTCTAGACCCATAACTTCTGTTGGCATTTATATAAACGACTACTCCAACTTTCTATATTAGCAAGACTTCTATTCTTGATGCATATAGCCAGCCTATTTAACATCAGCATTTGAATGTTTCAGGGCCTTGCAAATTTAACATGTACAAAATAGAACTCATTGCCCTTCTTACTGCCACCCTTCATCACCACCCAAGGAGAGTTTCTCCTTCCTACAGAGTTTCTTAGCTCAGTGAATGACATTACTATCTACCTCCAGTTGCTTGTGCCAGAATTATCCCTGATATTTCCCTCACCCTGACTCCTCACATCCAGTTCATCACCAAAACCTCCTAGAATAGTTTGGAGTCTACCTACTTCTCTTCTTACTGCCATCATCTTAGTCCAAGCAGCCACCATTCTTTTCATTTGGATTAGAGCATTAGTTGCTTTACTATTCTCTCATTATGCACTTTCGGTCTCGCCAACCCATTTTGTACATGGCTGCCTGGGTGATCTCAAAATGTAAATTGAACCATGTCACTGTGTTGCCAAGAACTCCTTATAAAGGCTATCATTGCTTTTAGGATGAAGTCCAAAATCCTTCTTGTGGTCTTTCAGGTCCTACATGATCTGTTCCCATCTGCCTCTCTAACCTCATTTCTCTTCCTTGTCATTCTCCAGCTATATGCATATGTACCTTCTTTTAGTTCCCAGAGGTTTCCCCCTGCCACTGAGTCTTTGCACATGCTTTTCCCTCTCCTCCTATTGCTAGCTAACTTACATTCTTCAAATATCAATGAAAATTTTGCTTGCTCAGGGAAACTTTCCTAACCATCCCCACTCCTAGACTAGATTGGATCCCCCTGTTTT
This sequence comes from Galeopterus variegatus, assembly GCF_000696425.1. Classification (NCBI taxonomy): domain Eukaryota; kingdom Metazoa; phylum Chordata; class Mammalia; order Dermoptera; family Cynocephalidae; genus Galeopterus; species Galeopterus variegatus. The sequence continues at coordinate 76,037 of NW_007727931.1, read as the reverse complement.
CTAATAGTCCCTTTTACCTCTCCTTTTATAGCACAGGTCATAATTCTTAATTATTCGCTCATCTCTCTCCTGAGAAAATGTAAATACCAGGGCAGAGACTGTGTACTCTGCCAAAGCAACAGTCAAGCACAGTGCCTAGCATAAGTAGGCACTCAGATATTAACGAGTGAGTGGATCTAATGACCTAAATTGCAAAGATGTAACTGAGAAAAGGGAAAACCTAAATCCAGTGGCAGCATATTTGAAGTGAAATAAAATTTAAAACTGCTATTCACAATATTTAATTTTTAAAATGGCATTAACCAGACTGAATGAAGTGAAACTATTAGAAACAGAATAAGAGGGAGGTTTCGGTGATGGGCCATAATAATCAACCACATTGTATATTGACAAAATAAAAAAAAAAAAAGAAACAGAATAAGAGAGACAAGTTTTTATGTCAACTGTTCAATAGACTTTTTCCAGGTAATTCAGTCAAAAGTCCAAGTAATTTTTGAAGTCAAACTGTTATCATGGGCACAGCGCAGGTTTATATCTTCTAAAAAATCTCATTTATTTTCAAAGAATAGCTAGTTTCTGGTATGAGCATGTCAGCTCTGAAGGTTGTGGGTGTTCAAAATGTTGAACTGATATTCTCGAAATATCCTAGGGACATTAACATTCCCCACGTTCTTTATGGCTAGTAACTGAAGTCCCTATTTTAAGCCATAATTTAGACACAAACGTTTGACGTGGTGAAGTGCTTGATCAAATACTTGGCAGGTCTTAGCATCCTGTATTGGTTATTCACAGTGCTGTGTGCTTTCCCATTTTCAGCCAAAATGACAGCTGTTACTTCCCATCTTCAGCAGGTTTGCCGTGTATATAAGAGGGAAGGTGGGATGGAAGGGGAATGAGTTTCAAATTATTGTTAGATTTCATAATGCAGTATAGTTACAGACCAGACATAAACTCCTTTATCTGCTATCGAGGTTTGATTCTTAAGGAAGTACTTCTCAAGCAGTGACCTGCCTCAAACTCCACATTTGTTGTCTTGATAGATAAAAGGAAAGATGTTGTGACACCTAGAGGTTTGTGTGGGAGAGCTACTTGTCAGTTTTTATTGAATATCTGTATGGGTTATCTGTGGCTAGGTAACAGCTTACCCCAAAGCTTAGCAGGTCAAAACAACAAACATTTGTCATCTCATAGTTTCTGTAGGTCAGGAATCTGGGAGCGGCTTAGGTGGGTGCTTCTGCTTCAGTGTCTCTCATGAAGTTGCAGTCAAGCTGTCAACTGGGGCTGCTGTCTTATCTGAAGGCTTGATTGGGTGAAGGTGTACTTATAAGCTCACTCACATGATTGTTCATTTCCTTGTCACATGGGCCCCTCTGTAGCATAGCTGACAACATGGCAGCCATTCTGATTCTTAATTCTATTTTTGTAGCCAAGCGTTTCCTCCACCTCTGGAATCTTTGGGCATATTTTCTTTGTCCCCACTTCACTAGACTTTCACAGTGAGTGACTTGATGTGGGTGAAATTTAAGTGAAATAATAAATGTGAAATCCTAAAATGGAATGGCTAGAGAAACATGGTGCGCAAGCATGATGGAAGGTGAGCTGGGGAAGAGCAGGGAACAGAAAGAAAATGTTACATGAAGCTGGGAGCAGGAAAGTCAGGGAATTTAAGGGTGGTGATCCTATCTTACCTGGTGTCTCCCCTAAGCTGGAAACATCCACCTGCCTTCCCTAGGATTTACCTGTCTCCAGCAAAATCTCCCTATTCCCATTTAGCTATTAAAGTCCAAGCTATTAAGCACTAGTTCAGTCTCACCCAATAGGCCCACAAACCAGTGTTCTTGAAGTAACACACACAGAAAGGTTGCTTAACCCCTGAACTGATACCTTCTTTGGTCTTACTATAGCAGTATGTGTTTTTTGTTGTTGTTGTTTTAAGTTGGATAGATGATGTGCCTTAAATCAGAGTACAGATGTGAAAGTACTTTATTAATTTTAAAAAACTGTACAAATTAAATTGTTGGTTGCTGCTCTTTGGAGAAACCAAACTTTCCAATTATGTGGAAAACACAGGTTGAATGATACAAAATACAAATACAAATCAATACTGTATAATCTGTGAGAGAACCACTTTTCAAGTACTGACAATACCATATCAGTGTTTTCAACTTTTTTGAAGTATTTGTATTAAGTTTGGTAACAACCCCATGTTGAGTTTATGGTAATTTTTAATTCCTTTCTCATGAACAAGTGCATCCTGCAATTTTCTCTCTGTGCCCCATCTTTCTCTTGAATTAGAATGGTTATTCTGTTCTTTCTTCCTCTGCCTTCCCTTTTTCCTTATAATGACATGCACTCAGGTTTTATTTTTTGGGCAAAGGCAGAAGTTTTAAAAAACTGAACTCTGACTCCCTGTGGGTGATTTCCATATTGATGGGGAGAAATCGCTGTGCTGATTGTAAACAATTGTCAAATAAGTCTTTTTAAATATAATATAGTTAACCCGCTACCCAGCAAGATTCAGAGTATTTGAGTCTTTTGCTTAGGAGTACCTATACCTGCTTACTTATGCAGTTGCCCTGTCATTTAGAACAGAGTTGCTTCTATCATTGTTATACTGCAGATGGAAGTGATAAAAATAAAGAACTGGTTTCCTTCCTTCTGTAGCATTATGGAATTATTATTATGGATCCATATTTGGAATAGACATTGATTTCTTTTGTCTCTATCTAAAACATGTTAAACAAATGTGCTAGGTGCCATATTTAAACGTACAGTGAATTAAATGGGTTCTATTTTATTTATTTGGGGGGGGGCAGCTGGTCAGTATGGGGATCTGAACTCTTGACCTTGGTGTTACAAGGTTCTGTTTTAAATGAAATTCTTTTTTTTTTTTTTTTTT
>NW_007727931.1:26886-72251 GCF_000696425.1 Galeopterus variegatus | reverse complement strand
ACCCGTGGCCTTGGTGTTATCAGCACCACACTCTCCCGAGTGAGCCACAGGCCGGCCCTTTAAATGAAATTCTTTTAGAACTATCAATGAGTTGTTTTTCCATCTCTTCTTTACTCTTCACAATTCTACCTTTTCTTTTTAGAAGATTAGATTTCTAATATTCATAACAGGTTAGGAAATGCAAAAACTTAAAAGATTAAGCAAGAAATTTTTAGTGTACCCAGAACTTTTGCATGAGTGTTGCCAACGTGAAAAGGAGTGAGGAAATAATTTGTTAAAGGAAATTTATAGAAGCCCCAAGGAGGGTGGAGGTGGAGATGGAGTTGAGGTTAAAGGGACACAAAGAATAATTACAATTTGTAATAATGAACATGCTAATGATATTTATTTGATCATCACATATTGCACACAAATACTGATAGTCAACACTGTGCACCCAAAATATGTATAATCAATTATGCTTCAATTTAAAAAAATAAAAGGAGATATGGAGAAGGAAAGTTGCGTAAGCACAACTAAGCCACAGGTATTTATGGAATTGCTAATGTTGTGTTGAGTTACAAAATGTATAAACCTCAATCTTGCTTTTCAGGAGTTGAGAATCTAATTAGAAAGAGAAAATTATACATATGAAATAGAACAGCACAGTACTCATTAGGTACAATAGCTTAGAGAAGGGAAAAAGGAAGTAAAGACTGGAATAGTTTTTGAAGAATGGTTAAGATTTAGATAAAGAACAGAAAGAGACATATTTCACATGATAGTGAAAACATTAAAACAGATTTAGAGGCCAAAGTAAACATTTTTTTTTAGTACATATGCACTTTAAAAAGCCATAGGGTAGCAGTTGGCTGATTTGGTTAGAGTGCAGCCTTAATAACACCAAGGTCAAGGGTTCAGATCCCTGTACCAGCCAGCTGCCAAAAAAAAAAAAGACTGAAAAGCCCTAAACACACAAGCTGTAAAAATTAAGGCAATAAAAATTGCCACCAAAAAATTAAGCAAATATGTGGGGTCTTCAAAAAGTTCATGGAAAGATTATTATCTTTTGATTTCATTTTTCTATGAACTTTTGGAAGTACCCTCATATAATGAATAAAATGTTTACTTTGTTTATAAATGTTTGTTTATAAATTATGCTATAAAAAATAAAAATTACAACAAAAGTTCTTACAAAAGACAAGGAAAAGAAAAAAAAAAAATACCCCAATAGAAAAATGGGCAAAGGGGCCGGCCCGTGGCTCACTCGGGAGAGTGCGGTGCTGATAACACCAAGGCCCCGGGTTCGGATCCCACATAGGGATGGCCGGTTCGCTCACTGGCTGAGCGTGGTGCTGACAACACCAAGTCAAGGGTTAAGATCCCCTTACCGGTCATCTTTTAAAAAAAAAAAAGAAAAATGGGCAAAGCAGGAAAATTATAAAATAAGAGATATAAATGGCCAGTAAGCACATATCACAATATCCAACCTCAGTAAAAAGTCAAAAAATATATAAAAACAATAAAATACATGTTTCTCTCATGAGATTGGCAGTGGTTTAAAAATAATATTCATGAATGTGGGGCAATAGGCACTTATACACTGTTGGTGGGAATTTAAATTGTTATGGCAGTGTGGTAATAAATCAAGAGCCTTAAAAAATGAACATACTCTCCAGTGTAGCAGTTTTATTTCTAGGTGATATCCTAAGGAAATCCTTAGAGAAGATGAACAGAAGTTCATCCAACCCTACAGATTGAGCATCCCTAATCTGAAAATCCAAAATTCAAAACTTTTTGAGCGCTGACATGATGCTCAAAGGAAATGCTCATTGGAACACTTTGGATTTCATATTTTTGGATTAGGGATGCTCAGCCGTATTCTGCAGATTTTCCAGAATCAAAAAAAATCTGAAATTCTTCTAGTCCCAAGCATTTTGGATAAAGGATACTTAACTTGTAATACAGAAACAGTGGAAGCACTCTGAAAGACAGTATGGCTATATTAACATAGAAATGGAAAAAAGCAAATTATGGGGCATCGTGTGTCACACAATCCTATTACTATTGAGAATGGATACTTGGGGAATGTATGTTTGTATCTGCATACATGGAGGGGAAGTCAGGAAGGTTATGTGCACCCCATTTTAATTCTGGGTGGTTGGACAACTGATGACTTTTATTTTCTCCTTTTCGCTTGTCAATACAATGACCATGTATTATTTTTTGAAATACGTTTTAAAGAAAAACAGAGCTTGAGAATCAGAATAAGGAGAAGGTGCTTACAATGTCCATTAAGAATGTATTTTTTCTATTTATTTAAATGTTAAGAAGCTGTAATGATCTTGATTGTTTTAGGGCCTACGGGAATTTGGCTTGGGAAGATCCCCCCACCAAACCCCTACCCCACTTAACTAGAAAGACTGACTGAGCCTAGACATCTTTTTCTTTTAACTCTTAATTGCACATCTGTATAGCTGATAACTGCAGGATATCGTTGGATTTATAACAATTACAGACTAATGGTTTCTGTTCATCTATAGTTAAAATCTTTGACTCAACTTCAGAAGCTTCTGGAAACATCTGGATATCACAGGTTTACATTTCCTTGATCCTTATATTTATTTTATCCTTTCTTTTGCCCCTGTTTAGGTTCTATCATAATGAATGGATCCAGTGTGGCGAATACATCACCCAGTGTAAAATCCAAAGAGGACCAGGGGTTAAATGGGAATGAAGAGAAGGAAAACCCATTTGCAGAGTACATGTGGATGGAGAATGAAGAGGATTTCAACAGACAGGTAAAGAAGTGGAAGGCTAATGATACGTGTAATTCAACAGCTGTAATATTTTACTGTCAGTCTGAAGGAAGGACAGGAGTACCGTTGGCTTTAGAATAACTTAAAAATAGATGGGGCCTCATCTGGGATGACCAAGAAGCTTCTTCAACTGGTAAGAGACCATAGTGACAGTACCTTGGAGGAAGATTGTGATTCTACCATGCTGATTAAAAGAGGACACAAACATCAGACGAATCAATTAATAGCTGAAAATCCTCAGACAGTGAGCCCATGTATAACTAAATAGGTTCGTATATACCTCCACACTATGATATTCCCTCTGAGTGTAGTTCACATTACACAGTAACTGCTGCAGAGAGGCCCTGCTCTCAGCCTCATTCTTTCTAGATTTGTTTAATGGATTTCTCTAGGTAACTGCTAAGTCCTCTAGGAGATTCCTAGAATTTAAATCAAACCAGGACTCTTCCTCAATCCTGGAGGATTGACTTAAAACCCTTGTGTCAAACCAAGGTAGCTGAGGTCCTTTATCCTGCCCTAATTCCAGCTTTAATTCTTGGGACCACTGTGGTTCTAGTAACTCTCTGTAATGATCAATGTGAAATTAATTTCTTGAACTGTGAAGCAATGAAAAACAATGATAGTGAGGTGGTTTTTTCTTATATTTTGGGGTTTTTGTTTTCATTTGCTTATAGGAAATATGAAACTCTGCATTTCATTTTGAAAATTTAAGAATTGTGAGTGAAGATAAATATGTTTTCCATGGGATTTTTGAATGGTTGTATTTGACTTTTGTGTTGACCTACCTGTTCCGATCTGCTTTTATCCAGCCTCTGAATGAAAAATAAGTTATTAAAAGCATGAACAATTTGTACTACCTTTAATGATACTAACTGACATGAACTTAACCGTACTGATCAGGATTGTGCTGGAACTATTAGGAGCCAGATATTTGAGCTGTGGGTCAGCTGTGAGCTCCTATATGTAGGAATTTAGCAAACTGAGGCAGGGTGCATGGAAAAGTACCAGAAAGCTAGGAGCTTGCAGAAACAGACACATGCAAAGAAGCTGAGGAAAGACTGTTGAGAAGTTTTGAAAATTATAATAACTTGTTTCAGGAGAACTAGAAAAGCAGTGACAGCTATGTCTTTAGCAGCTTCAAGCATTGCAGTAAATACCAGGCCCTAAGAAGGACTGAGCAGGTAAACAATTGTTTGCTTAAACTCCTGAGGAAAGACTGTTGAGAAGTTTTGAAAATTATAATAACTTGTTTCAGGAGAACTAGAAAAGCAGTGACAGCTATGTCTTTAGCAGCTTCAAGGATTGCAGTAAATACCAGGCCCTAAGAAGGACTGAGCAGGTAAACAATTGTTTGCTTAAACTCCCCCAACCCTAGTATTTCACAGGTAATACTAGCAAATAATGGCAACATTGTTTTGAAATTGTTAGGTGATTTCAAATCATGGAATTGAGTATTTCAGAGAAGCCTTCTTTGTCCTTCATTTGGGAGCAGGAGGGTTTAGGATTCTGGGATCTGGTTGATGTCAGTTGTCCCTGTACACCTGTACATTACTCTGTTTCACCATGGTGAACTATACAGCTCTTATCACCACCAATCCCCATCCCATTACAAGTGCAGCTTTTATGATAATTCAGAAGTGGTTTTGCATACCATGCACCTTGAGTTGGATCTTAAGGAGGAAGAAATGGTTTCTATCTAGCAGCTGACTCATTATCTTCTGACTTTCCAATAAAATATCTGAGAAAACTTAGAATAAGATGAAAACAACTTACAACCCCCAAAATTAGAAGTGATAGTCATTGGTCTGGTGAAAAGATGTTCATTGACAGGCTGGTAGAACTGGATTGAAATGTAGTTCTTAGGAGAAAAAGGATTAAGTCCTAATAAAGTAGTATCACCCATTCAAGGTATCAGAAAGTATAACTCAGGAAGGAAGGAAGATCTAACATACTAGTTATCACTGTGAATAGTTTATATTCCCCCACACCTACACACACACACACACAGAATATTTAAGAGGGAAGAGAAAAAGACTCAGTTGGGTTAAGGGAGGAAAAAAAGGCAAAATCTAACTATATGAGTTTGTAAGATACATTCTCACTGGCTATTCATGCTGTGGAAAAAGATGAAAAATACTTAGTGAATTTTTAATCATATGGCTCTTTTACATGTACATTTCTTTTTTTTTCCGCAACCGGTAAGGGGGTCGCAACCCTTAGCATGGTGTGGCCCGCACCACACTCAGCCAGTGAGCACACCAGTCATCCCTATATAGGATCTGAACCCGCAGCCTCGGTGCTACCAGCGCCTCACTCTCCCGAGTGTGGTGTGGCCCGCACCACACTCAGCCAGTGAGCACACCAGCCATCCCTATATAGGATCTGAACCCGCAGCCTCGGTGCTACCAGCGCCTCACTCTCCCGAGTGAGCCAAGGGGCCGGCCCTACATGTACCTTTCTAACTAGAGAACTTTCTTTACTCTAAGCTTCTGTCATTTTCCCATAGGGTATCTAGTAAGTAAAAGTCAAGATAGATATATTCCAAATATCAACAATATTCATTCATATCTGGGTGTTGAGATTAAGGGTAACTTTTTTTCTTCTGTTTTGGTTTTCTTAGTTCTAATTTCCCAACTCTTATACAAAGAAAATGGATTACTTCTACAATAAGGGAAACAGGTTTTCATGTGAAGGCTCTAAAAGAGAAATATCTGAAGTAAAATACTTCAGAAAGGGAAAATATAAAAGAACGGAGAGAGAAAATAACCAGGAAATTTCAAACACAAAGTAATACTGGATAGAGTGGAAATCGAAGGGAATAACATTAAATTTCATTAAGGTAAACTCCACAATGAACGTTTTATATTTATGAATATTTTTTCAAGTAACATAGCAATGAAATATGTTAAAAAAAAAAATTAAAAGAATCCACATCCTAGTGGGAGACCTTAAATTTTGATAGGAATAGTTCAGCAAGTATTTGAGCCAGATAATGTATTAGATGTTTGACTGATTAAATAGGCAAAATATTATGAGTATAGAGTATTTATGGAAAAGAATCTTGATTTAAGTAACATACATCAAACTTCGTACACTGTGAATAGCAAGTACATTATTTTTTAATACCATTGGAGCATTTAAAATTCATTATCTATTAAGCCTACAGAGAAAACCTTAAATTACTTTAAAGGACAGATTGTACAGTCATCTGGCCATGGAGAATTAAATTAATAAGAAACAAAAAATAAATCATGAAGTATTCAGGGAAAAAAAATCTTAAGTTGTAGATAAATCTGGGTTAAAGGTGACATCCAAACCACAGTTACAAATGATATAAAAATTAGTGACAAGTAGACTGTGAGTTCTTCAAGAAATAAAAAAATTAGTGACACTGAAAATATTAATATGAAAGCCAAGAGATATGACCAAAGCTATACTTGGGGAAATTTATGAAGTAAAATACTTATACTATTACAAAAGAAACAAGCTAGAAAAATAGTATAAACCTGTAGAGAAGTGTGTTTTGTTTGTAAGGTTAAATAAAATAGGGTAGACCAGTACAGGAATTGTAAGTACTCCAAAAAAAATAGCAATAGTATGGAGATTTTTATTTCTGTGACGTAAGCGTTCCTGCCTTCTTTCCTAGCCCAGGTTTCCTGTGCTCCGCTGCTTTCTGTGATCCCTCAGCTGATCTAGTGCTGCCCGAGGCATCTCTTGTTTATCCATATTGCTCCTCAACAATTTATATAAATGTGGCATAATAAATATATATTAGGTCTTCATCTCCAGTTCCTGTCACAGAGCTCCTGAAACCCTTGTAATTTCCTGATGGGCAAGAGGAGTGTCTTTTGTTATTCATAATAAGCCCTTTTCAAACATACCTAAGTTTATGATAATGAGGTGGCTTTTGGAGGTAGGGGCTTGTTGTCAGAGGAACCAACCATGTTAGAGAGTTTAGCCCCACCTTCCCAACTTCTGGGAAAGGAGGACTGGAGATTGAGTTCTATCCCCAGTGGCCAACGATTTAATCAGTCTGTGCCTATGCAGTGAACCGTCATAAAAACCCTAAACAAAGGGGTTCTGAGAGCTTCTTAGTTGTTGAACTCATGGAGGTGCTGTGAGGGCAGCACCCCCAGAGAAGGCATGGAAGCTCTGCACACCTTCCCTATACCTTGCACTAAGTACCTTTTCATTGGGCTGTTCATTTATATCCTTTATAATTATACATTACAGTAAACCAGTAGACATAAAAAGTGTTTTCCCTGAGTTTTGTGAACTGTTATAGCAAATGACTGAACCCAAGGAGGGTGCTGGGGAGTCCCCGTAGCCAAGGCACAGGTGTGGGTAATGTAGGGACCCAGTATTTGCAAGTGGCATCTGATGGCGGGGGCAGTCTTGAGGGACTGAGTCCTTAACCTGTGGGGTTTGCTGTAACACTGGGTAGTTAGTGTCAGAATTAAAGTAAATACTAGGATACCCAATTGCTGTCCACAGAAAATTGGGAAGTGCTTGGAGTGGAAGACCCACACATTTGGTGTCAAGTTCTGTGAGGAGAGAAACAAGTTTTCCTTCCATAGCACTTTATAAAGGCATATAGCACAGTACAGCAAATGGGCACCTCTCAGCTACTTTGTGCCTAGAAAGTATAGTGTACCACACTGACCATATTCTCTCCAAAGCTGAGAAAGAAGAGCAAAAAGGTGCTGGTAGAGTTTTGAAATTCTGGGGTTTTTTTGTTTTTTTTTTGTCTTTTGTCTTTTGTCTTTTTCTGTGTCCGGCAACGGATCACAACCCTCAGTGTTGCCCCCGTACCGGACCGGGGACCGGCAACGGGATCGCAACCCTCGGTGTTGCTCCCGCGCCTCGCTCAGCCAGTGAGCGGGAACCGGTCTGTATGTGGGATCCGAACCCTCGGGCGGGAGCGCCGCCGCGCTTCCCAAGCTGCGCACTATCCAGTGCGCCACCGGGCCGGCCCCTGTTTTTTGTTTAAGTTTCCTATATTTTCCAGATTCTGTAGATGAGTACATATTATCTTTTTTAGTCTGCATGTTTTTTTAAGTTTCCTATATTTTCCAGATTCTGTAGATGAGTACATATTATCTTTTTTAGTCTGCAAATATAATTTTCCTTATACTATCATATGTGGATCAGAGTTATGCCCCAGGAAACAATGGAAAGAAATACACTAGAAGATAAAGAGCGCTTATATGTGAGTGGCAAAATTGTACATATGAATATTTTCCCTCTTTTTCTAAATTTCTATAATGGCAAGAATGTAAACTCTAAAAAACTTTTTAGAAAGACAGTTTGACCCTCTGTATCTGAACTATATTTCTTAGTCTGTTCTTTTTTTTTTTTTTTTCCTTTTTGTCTTTTTTTCGTGACCGGCAACGGATCGCAACCCTCAGTGTCGCACCCGCACCAGACCAGGACCGGCAACGGTATCGCAACCCTCGGTGTTGCGCCCGCACCTCACTCAGCCAGTGAGCGGCCGGTCTGTATGTGGGATCCGAAGCCTCGGCGGGAGCGCCGCCGCGCTCTCAAGCGGCGCACTGTAGCAGTGCGCCACCGGGCCGGCCCTTAGTCTGTTCTTTTACTTGTTAATATGTTATTAGTAAGATGAGATTTCACAGAAATAAACCACATAATATTTTTTTACTAGTTAGACTTGGTTAAATCCAGTTCCTAGAAATCTCTAGTTTTGCTCTCTTTTTGAGATGTTTTTCATGGAAATTTGTGTTAGGGAGAATTTAGTATATGAAATAAAGTTGCTTTGATCTAATGCCGTGGTGATCTGGCGTAGACTTCTGGGAAACAGCAGCTGTGTGGAGACTGGTCGGCTTGGCATGCCCCGAATAGGAATCCAGGGACTGGCAGAATGTGAGTCTGAAATAGAGAATTGTGTTAGGTGGGGAGAGACTAGACTGCTTCAACAAAGATTCAGCAGTAGTTCCTTGTCTTCTACCTCTGTGACATTAACAGCCCAAGGTAAGCGGTCCAGATAAACAGGTGATTCTGCTACCACTTGGTCCCTTCCATGGTATTGCTGTGCCACCCCCAGGGCATCTGTCAGTTGAATAGCTGAGGAAAAACTGGGAAGTGTAGCAGCTGGGAAAGGGAGAGAGTTGAAAACCAAGGCAAGGGGTCTCCTTTGAACCAAGTGATGCCAGAGTGCCTACATCCCTTCTGGGGATGCTGTATGACAAATAGTCACATGGCCACATCCAGCATGGGAGCCCCCAAATATGGTTTTAATCTAACAGCCTGGTGCTCTGGGAAGAAGAAGGAAAAAAGTTTAAAGGAGACAGCCAGCAGTTTCCTCCCTACGTGGTTTACTGTGTTGGGATCTGTGTGACTAGCTCATAGACCACGCTTTCTGTCACACCACTGTGCCCAGATAACCATCTTCGTCGGTTGTGCCATTCAATAATGGGGAGCAAGCTGTTATGCTCTCATAGTCAGGTCAGCTCTTAAGCCATCATGTTAAATCTTGTGGCTTGGAAATACTTTCTTGTATTTTAAGGACTTATTGTTTCTTGTTTTAAGTACTTCTTAACTATCTAATTTACTTGAGATTAAAAGAATGTGTGGCTAATTGTAATGTTGAAATATTATTGTTAAGTCTTGCTACCAGTAACTTTTCTTCCAAATTGATGAGATAACCTGTATAAGCTAATGTGGGTGATTATTTTTTGCTTGACCTGCCTTCTGGTGGTGGCGCTAGTGAGCTGAGAACCTGTTATTAGGCAACCTGCAGGGAAAGCTACATGTGAAGCAGGAGACCTGTTAAAGTCACACTAAAATCTCCAGAGTGAATCATAATATTTGCTAAGAGTTAATAATGTCTGAAAGAGGTGTAGAATATCCTAGATATATATTGCTTTAGTTTAGGGCAGTGTTTCAGAAATATGTAGTTGTTTAAATGTTCATATATTTCTCCTTGTTTTGAAAAAATACTATATTGATGGTATGCCAAATAGTTTTCTTTATATCTTTTTAATGTTCTCAAAGTATTTTTCTCCCTGGGGATTTCATTACCTGAAAAGTGGGCCAGAAGCTGAGAGTTGGTTTTTATTTAATCTCTACTATCCAGGTGGAGGACTAGTTACATACTTCCTTTATCTTTTTTATATTCCTTGTAAAATGGAAATCCATTAAGAATTGCTTCTTAACAAGATTGAGAAAAGAATTTCAAGCTCTAAAATGATTTTCCATAAATGCCATGTAAATGGAAAGTATCTGTTACATACTATTAGAGATCTTAAAAGATCTGTGAAGGCCTGGACTTTCTGCTGTTTTGAATAACAGTTTGCTTAGTCTTATTATTGATGGGATTTGGTTGAAAAAATTAAAAATTACGTTTTCTCTAGCCAGTTACTAGAAGTATCTTAATTCTTAAATCTTATGTAAGATCATTTTTAGTTGCATAGTAGTAACCTCTGAAGGAAAGAGGTAGGGAAAAAACTGGAAGGGATGAGTCCCACTGGGACAGTAAGTCTGAGTTGATCCCCTTTGCTTGCTAGGTGGAGGAGGAGCTGCAGGAGCAAGACTTCTTGGACCGCTGCTTCCAGGAGATGCTGGATGAAGAAGACCAAGACTGGTTTATTCCGTCAAGAGACCTCCCTCAGGCCATGGGACAGTTGCAACAGCAGTTAAATGGACTGTCAGTCAGCGACGGTTGTGATTCTGAAGATATTTTGGTAAGAGCCATATGTAGTTCAACCTGTGATGTAGTGAAAAGAAGATAGGATTTGGAGTCACAGACTCTCTTTCTGGCCCTACCACCTCTAGCAAGTCTCTGGAGCCCAATGAGCTGCTGTTTCTTCACTCATATGGGCACTGATAAGAGGGAGCATTGAAGATGTATTGCTCTCATAGCGCACTGTGAAAGCATTACCGTTGCCAGCGTCTCCAGCTTTCATTTTCCCCAGTGGGCTTTTCAAAATAGAATTGGGGCCAAGGATAAAAGTTTGAACACTGAAGAGGTTTCATTTCAAATTATCATTTGCCACTGTCTTTTTCTCTCTCTGTCCCCTAAATCTGTATTAATATAGTTCTGAATGATTTTGTTATAAAAATTGCCTGTTCATTTTGGAAGGAACATACTCCTGAGAGGCCATTTTCCACTTATAATTAGAAGACTAGATAAATTAATTCCTGCCTTATGTAATGTCAGAATTCTATATAGTTCTCACACAACTTGTATTCTCAATGATTGTGCTCTGCAGTTTGTCAACATTTCAGATAGTCACGGGAGAGTAGAGAATCAAAGAGGGCACAGAAAGAGGAAGAGAAATAAGATTGTGGTTTGATGCCCTGATTTTTACCAGGTAAGGTACTCAATGAATTGAAAAATTCTTTTTGGAGTCAGACAGTAGTGAGATTTTGGAAGCATCATGAAAGGAAGAGGAATCTAAGGTAGGAAGGAGAAAACAAGCTTGGTCAGGGCTGTGTGTATCAGGAGCCATTGAGAGCAGCCCAGCAATAACAGTCTGAGTTATGAGGGATTTTCTTTCTTTCTCTCCTTCAGGCTAAGGTATTGGTAATAGTGGAAGTGGGGAGAAAGTAAGTTTTGAAGTGCAGCTTGCCTTTTATTATCTCTTGGTTCTTGTTTCAGAGCAAAAGTAACCTGAACCCGGATGCGAAGGAATTTATTCCAGGAGTGAAGTACTGAGCCAACAGAAAGCTTTGAGGAGGACTTGTCTGTTCCCACATCTGGGGACAGTGATGCACAAAAAGGCAGAGCTAAGGCGGGGGAGGGGGGTGGAGGAGGGGTGCACAGTGGGGGAGGGGCACTGTGGATTAACTAGATACTGTGATTCTGGGTAACTAATGTGCTCAGTCTTACTCTACATGACTCTGAGTATTTCTGTTTTGTTCTACTGACTTTTGTTTGGAGCAGTTTCCTGTATTGTTTTGTTTGTAATTAGCTCTTCTGAGTTAAGGAAATTGCAAAATTTTTTTCCTTCATCAGGAATGTTCTGCTGTGTGTGTAAAAAAAGAGAAAAATAAGCTTCCAGGAAAAACTGGGTGTTTAAGAAATGCCCTTCTCATCCTGCTTACCAGGAGCAATGAGCACCTGAGAGCTACTTGTGGCATCTGTTCGTCTGGATGGGAAGAAGGACAAGCGGAAGAAGCAGGTGGTACAAACCAGCACATGAGGCTCAGTTCTCCTGAACCCTGGGCTTGCTTGCAGTGAACTGGGATTACCAATGGCCTGCTGAGCCCATGTCTCCCTGCCCTGAACTCCATTTGAGAAAACACAGACTGAAAGTACTTGGTTTATGGTAACACTTTTGATGGTTGATGAGAGTTGTAAATCAGAATGGAAGGGCTGTAATGGTGATTGTCATTTCAGTCATTTAGTTACTGTTGTCCTTTTTATTCTTAAGCCTCTGTTTACAGCTACCATCAGACTCATCATTTACAAGGTAAAAGAGCACCAAGGTTGATTTGCCACCTCATCCCTCATGGTGTCTATTCTCCTGTCTCCTCTTCACCCCAACCGTACTCTATTTTTAAGAAAAGATACTGTTACGAAAGGCATATGAGAGGCCTGCATGCTGGCCATCAGCTTGAGCTTAGAGAAGTCATCCATGAATCCTGTTAGTTCTGTCTTAAATTTATTTGGACTTTTTTTTCCCCAGCCCCATCAACACTTGATCCTTCTGGTATTTTAATTTACTCAGAAAGGTTTATGCACTTTTTCAAAGAAATATATTTTTTAGGACACTAGCAACGTGCTCAATTCACAGGTGGTATGCTTAACCCTACCATAACAGAATTATGCGAAGGAACTCAAAAGCAGCCTAGGAGAATGAGTTCTGCTGACCCACATGTCTGTGTACCTGACCCTCCAGGATATTTTCAGCTATTATAAAATTTTACTGTTCTCACATACCCAGCTTTGCAAGTTTTCTAGATTAACCTCTCTGTTTCTTTTGTCTTTCCTGCCTATAACTCACTGGGGTCTTTTGTTCATATTCCTAAGGAACTAAACTGAGCCCCAGGAGCTACCTTTGCATATAGTGATATAGGTGGCAGCATCATGTGTAAAAGAGAGCATCCAGTCCTGGCCAATCTCCCAGGGCAAGGATTTGCTGAGGCCTGAGGATGATAGTGGCTTCTTTCTGACTGCTACTGTGCTGGGTGATATGCCTATGAGAAAAAGATCACATGGGCCGAGCCCATGGCGCACTCGGGAGAGTGCGGAGCTGGGAGCGCGGCGGCGCTCCCGCTGTGGGTTCGGATCCTATATAGGGATGACCGGTGGGCTCACAGCACTCACTGGCTGGGCGTGGTGCGGCCGGTCTCAAAAAGGGCAAAAAAAAAAAAAAAAAAAAAAAACATAACTTGAAACAAAGTTGGTGTAGATTCAGTATGTGGATGTGGGACAGAGGTTGGAAGAAAAGGACTAGGATCTGGAAAGCTAAAGAAATTTTCCTGTTTCTTATGAGCTCCCTTGTTGACATATTGAACAGTCACAAGCTAATGCCAGATTTAAAATATAAACTCACATCTTTTCCTCATTTGAGTTTATAGGATGGCATTATATGAAAAATGGCCTTCCTTGTTAGGTCACATGTCATAGGAGAGTAGCCTAGGGAACTTGTATTGCCAGAAAAGCACATTAATTCCCGAAGTCTCTACCTCGAGAGAATGAAACTATTAACTCTTTTTCAGGGAGGACTACTAATAAACTCCCTCATTCCAGCTTCAGCTTTCAGCTGGAGTTGTTGCCGCTGATAAAGAGAGAGTGTTGAGAGTGCATAAACAGCGGAAATCCCTATCTTCTGGGACTGCTTTTCCTCCTTCAGTCTCCATTAGCCTTTTCAAGCTCAGAATTCTGAAGGCTATTGGAACTGTGTCAGATTGCAGAGAGAGCCATTTTTAAGACCATGGGTGTCTCCATCACAGAGAGCACAATGGATTCTTGTTGATTACCCATGGAAAGTCTTAAAGGGATCCAGAGTCAAGCCATTTCTTCATCCTAATGGTTTGCTCTTTGGATACTAGGGTAGGCTAAGCTGCTAGGTGTGGTCCAGGGGGCTTGTTTTTCCTTCTGTGCTGGTCCATTTTGGATGTCAGTCTTCAGCCTGGCTTCACAATGCATATTTAGTCAGGAATAAGAAAACTTCCTGCCAGATGAGCATGGCACCTGAGGGCTGGAGTTTCCATTCTGTTTGGACACAGAGTAGGGCTCCAGGATCAGGAAGGGGAGCAGCTAGCAAGGTGATCCCTTTTTTAACGTATAGGACTTGTGCTTCAATGATTCCTCTTGTAGCCCAACTCTTTTCACCATCTATTTTATATTGTGAGGTGAAAGCACAATTTCACCCAGATCACAAGCTCAGCTATAGTTAAGAGTTTGCCAGCTTCTTAGCAGAAAATGCATGTGAGGCTTGTTGGACTTTCATTGGAGAAAGGCTGGGAGCCTCTGGCTGGCCCAGACTTTTTCTTATAGGAGGTTCTGGGTGCAAGCCACTCTGGACACCTTTACCCTTTAATGGCGAAGCTTGTATTTATAAGTGATAATTTTGATGTTGAATTTAAGCTGCTAATTTGTTCAAACTCTTTTTTATTGGCAACTGGAAGTTTGAGAATTTGTATAGAAATGGAACATGTATTTTTTCACAGTTGCCAATCTTGCTGGTCCCAGTGTTAGTTTATTAGTGATTGGTTTCTGATTATTGTGATTATTTATTCAACTCTAAAACTTTAGGATAATTTTAAACTCCAAGAGAAAATAAATTTCTCTCTTTCTCTTCAAGGGAAAATAATAATAAAGGAATGCCTTTCAGTTTCTCCAGGCCTTTGAACTGCAGCAGAAAATTGGAGGATACAACCTAGGCCTGGGTGCATGCAGCTGAGTCTTTGGGCCAGTTTCTCACTACAGTAGTTGACTTTTGGGAATCACAGTCAAACCAGAAAAGATCATAAGAAAAAGTTGGATCTTTGCAGAACCTTTAGTGTCCAAAGTCACAACAGCTGGGATCTTTTTAATTAAGGTTATAGTGCTGACTATGGCTTAAAAATAAATGTTTTTTGTGAAATACTAAGCATTTTCCAAATTGCTGTCATGTCATAGTTTTGTCTTGAGATGCTGGGAAGTAAGTAGGTCAGGTGAATACTCTGGCAGTCAACACATGATAGAGAGGAAAGTTGTGTGAAGAGGTAGCGAAAGGAAATAGCCTGAATGAATCTTCCTGTATTACAGCTGCTGCAAACCCCATGCAGACAAATGACTGCCTGGGCTTGAGACATCAGGAGCCCAGGTATTTATCCTACAGTGATTGGAGGGGGCAGGCCTTCTTCAATAAGGGTCCTGGCATTACAGGCTAATAATGTTTCTTGACATAGGACTCCTAGGTGAAGCTGCTGTGCGTGTCAAAGGAACTACTCATCAGAACCAGCTTTGTCACAAGAACCTCCATATAAGGAGCCTGAACTGCTGCAAAAATTTTTATGGTAATTTTGCAACTTCTCTTTTATAAGGAAATTTTGTGCTACTACATGTCAGGACTTTAAAGCATCTTATAAATCCACTTGATAAGAATGAGCATGTATTTGAATGGACGAGAAAGTGAAGCTATTAGCACTATGCTGGATGTTTTTCCTTCCCCAGACTCAATGTGAGAATCCCTGAACTTCCTAAATATCATTTCTCCATCTACAAAGCTGAACATATATTAAAAATTGTGCTGCCTTTGGACAGATTTGGAGGGAAGGAGGGCTGACCGCAGAGGTGGGGAAGAGAAAGGGTGGAGCTTGTGGAAGGAGAAGCCCCCAGAGGGTCTCTGCATGCCCAGCCCAGCTGTTGATGTGGATGGTGAAGTGCTGATGGTGGCCTGGGACAGCCCAGCACCTTCAACAAGCCCAGAAGATTTTGTTTTTTTTTTAAAAGATGACCGGTAAGGGGATCTTAACCCTTGACTTGGTGTTGTCAGCACCACGCCCAGCCAGTGAGCGAACCGGCCATCCCTGTATGGGATCCGAACCTGGGGCCTTGGTGTTAGCAGCACCGCACTCTCCCGAGTGAGCCACCGGGCCGGCCCGAGCCCAGAAGATTTTGACTCTGGACCTTTATCCCTGTTCCCACAAGTATTTAAAAGCTGGTTTTGCTTTTTTTTTTTTTTTTCCTAAATACACATTACATGATAGTCATTAATACTTTGGGGGAAGAGAGGGATTTAAAATTGAAGAAAGCAATTTTCATAAAAATATTAAAATGGAAAAAAGTTACTTTTTAAAGATTTGCTATATAAACTAAATGGCAGCTATTGAAAAATCTCAATAAAATGAGAATAAAATGCATTTGCTGGCAGTGGTACCCTTTTTCCTAAGGTTGGGTCACTATATATTATCATACTATAGGGGGATATGTGTAGTGTGTGTGTGTGTAATTTTCGTCTTATGATGCATCATAATTTTAGTTTTCCTTCCAGATAAGATTACAAAGTAGTAAAAGCATGGGCTTGGAAGTCACAGACCTGAGTGAACCCCACCTTCACCATTTTCTTTGTGCCTTTGGCCTGAACTTTGGTTTATCTGTAGAGGTAAAACACCTCCCCCAAGGCCATAGTGAAAATTAGAATTTGTATTTATTTCTGTTGGTGGTTGGCCCATACAGGGATCTGAACCCTTGACCTTCATGTTACAAGCCTGTGTTCTAACCTACTGAGCTAACCAGCCAGCTCGAATTTATTTTTAAAATACTGCCCTGGTACTTAATACATGATAGCCAATAGTGGCAATAATACGCACAGCTTTGAAGGAAGAGGTGGTAGTGGAATCCTTGGGCTAGAAGAAACTGGATATTTTCCTGTTTCTGGGCAAAACTGACTCCTACCTAGAAAACAAGTGAAGCAATTTCGTATCTGCCTTTTAATATTGAACAAGTTTAAGAGCCTGCCACATGCCAAGCATTGTGTTAGACAGCAGGGCTACTGGTTAACAAGGAATAGTCCCTGCTGTTGTGGAGATAAGTTTGGTAATTCATTCTTGTTTTATATGCAGCTACCTTAAATCTCCCAAGGATTTGAGGGGCTGTGTTTTATGGTAAAATCACTGGACTGGACCAGGGTTCTTGGGTTTTGCTTTAAGCCTTATCATTTCTTTGCCTCCTTCCTAAAACCAGGGGGAAAAAATCTGATCTAACTTGCCTATTTATAGCTTTTGCAAGTACTATGAGGGTACTTCAGAAAGTTCGTGGAAAGATTAATATGTTTGCTGAAAGAATGGGACAGATGAGGGTGTGCTGTCCATGAGATCACATAGGTAGATGAAGGCAATGTTAGCTGCATTCAAGTTCAGTGCTTGTTCCAAACTCTCTTGCCTAGTCACAGGGCTGTTATAGGCTCAGATGAGATGAATGTATTTCCAATGCTTTGGTAATGCAGAACCCCATGAATTGCTCCTGATATCATGTTGGTGAAAGGAGACTATAAGTTTAAAATTAAAGGGCAAGACACAGTCTTCAAAAAAAAAAAGGGAGAAACTCAATAAAAATCACTTATGATTTTCTGCACTGCAACCTGTGTGGATAGTAAGCAACCTCATCACATCTCCTCTATGTGATAGGAACTAGGAACACATCTGGCCTTATGCACTTTAATATTGCCTTCAATTTTTCAGCTAACATTTGACACTTATGTGCTGACACTAAAAAAACCAATCAAGATATTCTCCTTCCTCTGTTCTAAAACTTCTCCTGTCCAATTGGAATTGTAGAGTCTAGACAATGGCTGTATCCTGAAAGACATAAGTAGGTCTCAATATTTATATACTCATCCTGAGAGCACGTACAAAAAAACTTTCCAAAGCTCACCATTCATAAGTGTTATTAGGACTATGATAAATATCAAAGGCACCTCTATTGCGTCCTTGGCAAGCATTTACTAGGTAATGGAGACTTGCTGAGTGCTGGACCCCAATGGTCTGGTCACGGCTGGCTGTGAAGGTGACTGGCTGTCTGTCCAAAAGGGACTTGGCTTGAGTTCATATTGCTCAAAGTTCCAGCTTGCTGCACTGGGCTAGAGCTGATGGCATGAGAGTTGTTGCCATTCTGTTCTATAAGAACACTACACTGTGAAAGAACAGTGTCATCCTACTTGGGCAACATACTAGTATCCAAGACCCCTCAGAGGACGGAACCAGAACTCAAAAGCTGTACAGCAGAACTATCTCCAGTGCAGATGCTGGACCTCCGCACCAAAAATTACCTAAGCTATTTAGTAAAAATGGAAATTCCCCATCCCATCCTTGACCTACTGAATCAGACACCTGGGGGTGGGGGAGAAGAGAAGACAGAAATCTGATTTTATTTTTTTGGTGGCTGGCGGGTATGGGGATCCAAACCCTTGACCTTGGTGTTATAAACACTGCACTCTAACCAACTGAGCTAACCAGCCAGCCCAGAAATCCAACTTCTATATTTTTATTTTAATCATTATTTTTGAAAGATGACCAGTAAGGGGATCTTAACCCTTGGCTTGGTGTTGTCAGCACCACACTCAGCCAGTGAGCTAACCAGCCATCCCTGTATAGGATCTGAACCCTTAGACTTGGTGTTATCAGCACCGCACTCTCCTGAGTGAGCCACGGGCCAGCCCTAGAAATCTGATTTTAAAACAAACTCTAGAATAACTGATGCACTCAAGGAGAGCTGATGTCCAGGACATGATCCATGCCTTCTAATAACTTACAACAGTCTAAACACCTGTAGAGGCAGCCACTGTGGATCAACTCTGTCTTCAGTCTTCACCAAGCAGCACAGGCAGCAAAACAGGAAGCTTTACGCTTATCTTCACTGATCAAACTACAGTATCCAGGACAGGAATCAATTTCTGCTCTCCACCGACGTTCATTATTCCCAGGGCCACAATACGAAGTGTCATGCCATAACCAGAGCCAGGCTCGTAGTAGCCAGGAACAGATAGGTAGGCCACCTAGTTAAGCTGTGCCTAGTTGGCCTTGAATCTGAGCAATCCTCATAACTTTTAAGAACTCATTCATATGAAAAACTGCAAAATGTGCTGCTTACCTGTAATTACCAAATTTAGTGAGGTAAAAATTTTCCCAGACTAGAATTGTACCCAGTGCCATAAATCCCAGGAGAGGGCATGATATACCTAAGGTTACTCCTGGTGATGTTTTGCATGAAGTGAACTTAGTTCCACTGACAACGGTTGGGCAGGGATCATTACCCTATGTCACAGGTCACAAGTTAACAAGCAGCCATACAGCATATATGTATGGCAAGGGGGAGGAGGGAAAATGACACACATTATCTGCCTATGTGCCTGGTGCATGGATGCAGACCACAGGCAAGCACCTGGGGGTGGGGCTTTAAGCCTTTGACTAAAACCACTCCTGAGCCCTCTGGTACACCTGCTGGCAGGTGCACTGAATATGTACACAGCAAGGGTGCTTGATAACACAATCCAATAGGGGAGAGGGTAAAGTGCATTTATTTTCTTCTATATGTGTTTTTTTTTTAAAAAAAAGAAAAAGAAAAAAAAGAAAGACTCCTCCCTTCCAGTACCCAATGTCCTCTGGGCTTAGAGGGGGTGGAGCCAAGGTTTTTTTTTAAAAAAAAGAAAAAGAAAAAAAAGGAAGAAAGACTCCTCCCTTCCAGTACCCAATGTCCTCTGGGCTTAGAGGGGGTGGAGCCAAGGCCCGTCCCCTAGGAGAAGGTGTAGGAGTAGAAGGCAATGGCATTGACATTGTAGTCCATGGGGAGGAGGTGCCCGATGTGCTTGGCCCCTAGGCTGGCTCCACCCAGGGCGGAGGAATGCCTCAGCTTCATCAGGGTGAAGCTGGAGAAAGAGTTCTGGGCCTGGATCTCTCTGCCCTGGGTCAGTGCCAAAAGGAAACCTGGAGGGAAGAACACAAGGACAGAGATGAGAAGAGACCAGCAGCCTGTGTGGAGATCAGGGAGGAGGGGAGACAAAGATACCCAGGCTCTGAGGCATTCCTGTGCAGGTGCTCAAGGGGCCCCCATGCCAAGTCCTCAGCACACAGGGCACACCAGGGCAAGCGGGCCCAGTTAACAGCTCTGGGTACTACAACCATCAACCCCTGAGGCGCCTGCCCTCCTCATAGCTCCAGAGCACCTGATGCCAGGAACTCCATGATAGCAATGGTGGTCCTTGTGCTACTTCAGAATGTCTAACAAAAACCACAGACCTGCCTGAGATAAGGCTGCCAGGACTAGGAAGTCATGTTTCCTTCCTTCTGGCTAGGATTATGTTGACTAGAGATGTCACCACAGGTTATCACATGCTGATTACAACTCTGATTTAAAGTTAGATTTGTCTTCAATTTTTAAAAAGTTATTATTTAATAAGTCATTTGGAATGTAATATCTTTTCAAGAGTTCTAGGAAGCTGGATGAGACACTGTGAAAGGGCTCAATGGCACAGTGAAGGTTGAGGGCCTTGGCCTGAAGCATCAGTGGCCTGTAGAGGCCTCAGAACCCAACTTCTCCCTGGGGCGGGCAGCTTTCCTTGGACCACCTCCTTTCCAACCCCATCATCTGTGTTTGCCCTTCTCCTCGCCCTACCCCAGACTCACCTTCCTTCAGCAGCTCCCAGCTCTTCCACACAGAGCCCACACACAAGATGGGAAGGCCAAGCTCCCCCTGGAACAATACCTGGCCAGAGAGCACAAAATAGATGCTGGAGGCTGACGAAGCCTCTCCAGTGCTGAAGGGGGTAGGTTTCCTAAGACCAACTCACCCTATTCCAGTTACTCCCTTTTCCCAAAAGAAACAGAAGGCAGACTCAAGGAAAGGAAAAAAAAAAAGGGAGGAAATAGGAGCCACTCATAAAGGCAAGGGAGAGAAGAGGAAGGAAAGAGAGAGGGGAGGGAGATGGACAAAGACATAACTGAAAGACAGGGACAGGCACACTAAACCAGTTTACTATATGAACACAGATTACTGACAGAAAGAGGAGGCACTTGACCCAAGAACATTCTTGGGTTATAGACATTTTTCTCATATCCTAAGTTCATTTAAAATAGTGTCCAATTCACACAGGGTTTGAGGGGACAGTCCCGTCCCTAATAGGAAAGGGCCACCTCTGGCCCAGCAGCAACCCCCCTTCATTTTCCACCTCAACTCACCGGGTCAATCTCAGGCAACACTGCTACAACGTGTCTGCCCAGCATCTCCCCAGCCTTCCTGAAGATGTAACGGGAAAGCGGGTCTCCCTGCTGAGCACCTGCGGTAGGGAGGAGGGAAGAAAGAAGCTAGTGAATACGTAGGGAGCTGCCAGTCCTGGGTTACTCTCTCTGTCGCAAGGCAGCAACCATGGGAGCACCTATAGCAAGCACAAGTCTAAATCAGGATGGATGCCCACCTCATGGAGGGTGCACTGGCAAGCCTCCACTGCCACCTCTCAACCCTTAACCCCCAACACACACACCCCAAGTACTTCTCCTCCTGGAGGGGTGCCCTGTATGGAAATGGCTCATTCAAGCACTGAGAAGGGCAGCCCTGGCACCTGGTTTGGACTCCAGCTTACAATGAGTTACTGTGAACCTGTCTCTATGAGGGTCTCCACTCTGGGAACCCAGGACTACAATTAAGCAACTCACCAGTATTCTGGTCAGTGCCCCCACCCCACCCCTAGAGTCCACTGTTGGTGAGCCCCCTCCTGGCACTGTTCTGGAGGGGCCTCAGTTGAGTGGGACCTAAGAGAGCCCTAGAATGCCCTGAGGCTGCAGAAATCCAAATTCAGGGAGTATGGACCTTATAGTGTAGAAACAGCAATGTGTAGACAAACAAGCCCTATGTTTAGCTTCTCCTGATACCCAACAAAATATGCTTAACCTCTCTATAACCCCTAATTCTTTAAGTATAACTGGTTAAAAAAAAAAGTTATAGATTTGTCCAAAGGACACTGCTTCATAAACTTCTCAGAAACAGGCATACAGCCTGCACAAGCCATAATAGCTATCATGGGGAGAATCACAGGTAATACAAAATTGTAAACACAACCTGCATGTCCTGCCTCCATCACAAGGCCCATCACCAAGGCCCGTGGTGGCAGTGAACAGAGGTCACTTATCGAGATGGAGACTTGGGGAGAATCACAGGTAATACAAAATTGTAAACACAACCTGCATGTCCTGCCTCCATCCCAAGGCCCATCACCAAGGCCCGTGGTGGCAGTGAACAGAGGTCACTTATCGAGATGGAGACTGGCATCCAGCCCCCAACTGAACCCCACTGCACTCCCCTCCACCATTAGGGATGTCTTTGGGGAACAAAGCCAGATAAAACCCTGCTACACCTCCAGTACCTTCTGCAATTTTCCGGCAAAATCCAGCAAACCTGCATTTATCAAAGTCCCTATACAGGTGGGAGAGGATTCCTAGCCGATCTGGCACCTGTGAGGAGAAAGGGCACAAGGTAGCCATCAGAAGCAAAAGAAAAGTCTCAGTTTTCCCACCCAAGCTGACCCCTTCCTAATGTTTCTACTATTTGAAAAGCTTGAATAGTTTTTGGTTTGGGGGGGGGTTCCTTTATGTATTTACTTAGAATATTCATGAGACACAAAGCTGTCACCTCTCATGCCCAGGTTCATACTGGGGGCATACCCATTACCAGAAATTACTTTTGTACCCCATGTCCCCACTCAATTATCCCCCTCCCCCTCTCCCCCCACTCTGCTTTGTTGCCCTAGGAATGTTCCCTCCCTCTGTAACTGTGGTCTTTCCTTCCTTTCTCTCTTAGCTCCCACATATGAGTGAGCACATGCGGTATTTATCCCTCTGTGCTTTGCTTATTTCACTCAACATAATTGAATAGTTTTTGGTTTTTTGGGTTTTTTTTAGCTCTAGAAAGTGCAAGGACTTGAGATTTCTCATTTGAGAAGTGTGTTCTGTAGTTCCTTCAGGTACTCTTGAAAAGATTTCTTTGGTCAAAGGAATGTTTTTTTAGCTCTAGAAAGTGCAAGGACTTGAGATTTCTCATCTGAGAAGTGTGTTCTGTAGTTCCTTCAGGTACTCTTGAAAAGATTTCTTTGGTCAAAGGAATCTGAGGAACATTGCAAACTGCAACTCTCCCTTGGAAAATCACAATGCACATTAGTAAATTAAAGGCTCTGAGAAGTCCTGCACTCAAAAAATAAATTTGTTTCTCCCAAATGTATTTGACCACAGAAGGTCCCTCTTCCACCAAAACTTACACACCCTTAACACCTCTAAGTTCCTAAGATACCAGTGATTCCCTAGAAGACATTTTAGAAAATAGAATGGGGCTAGAGTGGGGGAGAATGCTGGAATTTGAGCACCTTCAGCAATGTACATCTCACTTAATCTTTTTATAAGAGTGACTAAAGGATAGAAAAGGGAGCAACTGACATACTAGCAGAGTTTAAAACCAATTGGGTTAGGACAGCTTAACTCCACTTCCTACAGCAACTGCTATAGAAGTGATTTCTCTTCCTGGTATCTCCCTACTCCTCACGTTGGCCCAGGCCAGAGTTCCTCTTTAATCACCAGTCCCTCAGCCCTGAGAATACAGGTCATACTTTCTAGCATCACTAATCTCTGTCCTTGGTCCCAGCCCCTGCTTGCCTATGTGGCTGGACAGAAAGACTAACTGGCTTTCATGCAGACAGAGATCTATCAAATAAATTTATCTTCCTTCTCTTCCTTCCACCTATCCCACCTTTTACCTCTGGTTCTTCTAAAGGCAGCTGTTTCCTAACCCACTACAAATGAGCACAGCACAAGTAAGGAGGAGTCAATCCCCAATGCCCTGGGAAGGAGGCTGCACTTCCCCCAGCCCATCTCTTAATAGGCTCTCCTGACCCATGCAGGCCAGAAGCAGCTCACCATCCAACACACTTGTTCAGACTCTACTTGCTGTCTCTGCCTCCTGACCTCATCCTGAACTTTTCATCTTAGCCTAGAATGCTATCTGCTTTCACCTCCCAGTAGGTTTTAGCTGCCCAAGAATGAAGTCTAACTAACCACTTGTCCCCAAATCACCCCTTCCTCATGACTGACACTCTCCTGGAGCACACTGCCCACATCAGTCTGAATCTTGTCCTCACGTACGACTTCTCCACTCCACCTCTGATCACAACTCACCTTGATCTCCCTTTGGCCCACCCGGTCCCTCTCCTGCATGCACTCCTGCTCAGTGTCTCCTACTGCCCTACCCCAGGTGTGCATGTTTATTGGGGGCAAAAGGAATACCTGGAAATAGTTGAACATGGCCTGTTTGACGTAGCCAATATCATGAGGAGCCGCCTCTAGGTTGTCAATGGAGTCAAACACTATTTTCACTGCTTGATGTGCGATCCAGTACGCTGCAGAGAGCAGAGAGGGCTAAGAAGATAGGGGCAATCTCTCTGAGCTCACCAGGAAAAAAACTCAGACCTAGATAGGGTTAGTGATATGCTCAGGTTTTATAGCAAATTAGGTTTCCTGATTTCCAGCCTGGGGGGGCCTCTAATCAAATTGTATCTGACTGACTCAGCTATGGGAAAGCTGGAGGGGGAAGATGGAATAGGTGAGGCTGTGTCACACTAACTCCCACTCAAAGATAAGACAAGGTCAGTCAGCTGTCACAAACACCACTGGAGACACTGCCATGAGTTGGACCCCAAAGGCCCCAATGAAAATGTATACAATGCTATCTATAAACAAGTAATAGTGGGAGTGGCCTCTACACCCCTTTTCCATGAGCAGACTGGCATCTCCTGGCATCTATAACCTTAACCTTCATATTTCAGCTCCTAAGGACTCTAAAAGTCAACACAGGTAGGCCATGGCTATTGTGCTAAGGTACAAATTTGAATTCCAGGCGCAAATACTGCTGAAGAGCAAGGTCAGCAGTTAGTCCAGCATTTGCATCTCTATGATCTCACAGTCATTATCCTATACTTCGAATGGTCAGGTTCAGGAGCTGTGCCCAGAACACCCCAGGCGGTCAGTGGGTGTAGGTCAGGGCAAAGAAAGATTGGGAGCTGCAGGAAGGGAAGGGTTCAGGACCCTGAGCCAGGCCCAGGTGGGGTAAGCTCACCTGAGCCCTCGTCCCCCATCATGTGGCCCCAGCCGCCGCAGCCACTCTCAGAGCCATCAGGGTTGATGAGCCTACAGTTGGAGCCTGTCCCAGAGATGAGCACGATCCCACCTGGATAAAGGGTAAGGAAGCTCAGCATGGCCAAGGCCCTGCATAGAGCAACAGCTTCTGACTGTTGCAGAAAGACAGAAACCAGCCCCAGGCAAAGGGATCACCACCCAGTCTTGTAGAGAATACTGTTCCAGATAGTTTCCTGCCTGTAGAGGCCTGGATTTCAGAGAAACTCCAACTGTACAGAGCCCTTCTCTGGGGGACAGAGAAACACGAATCCGCACTCCTTGAGGAAATGTGGCTCCTTGCCAGCCAGTCTTCAAGTGACTCTTCCTGCTTTTCTGAGTACCTACTGTGTGACAGAGATTGTGCCTGGCCTTGTTCTCACAGTGACACTCATTCAATACCCTAAACCACCTTATGAATACAATTACTCCCATTTTATAGATTAGGACATTGAAATTCAGGGAGTTCCATAACTTTCCAAGATGATACAGCTGGCAAAACAGAAGCTGGGATTCCAACACCAATCCCAGGATGCCGCCTCTCCTTACACTAGCACAGAGCTCCCCCCAGCTGTCCTTCATCACCACACTGCCCCCAGGGACTCTTTCCTCTGTTTATGCTTGACTCTCCTCGCTTCCCATCAAGATACCTTTCCTGCCCTTCCTCCTCCTGTCCAGTCCTTGCTCTAGCAGGGACTTAAGCTCATGAAAGGAGAGTTGGGGGTAATGTTACAGAGGCTGCCTTCCAGATATTTGCAAGACAAGTTTTGCTACTTACATCTAAGGGGCTTTCCCAAGAAAACCAATTCTCAACCTCACCCCTCCCTCCACCTCCTCACCATCCGGCGTAGCTGTGGCGATGGAGCCGGCGGCGTCGGTGGTGATTAAGTAGCTTTCGCTCAGGTAGGGAAATCGGTCCCTCAGCTCCTCCATCAGGATCCTCACCGCATCCTCCTGCTCCCCACCGCTCAGGGATAGGCCCTAGGCCACGCGGGAGGTGAGCAGGAAAGCAGAACCCCAGCCCCAGCTCCTTTCTCAACCCCCGCCCCTCCTGATGCCTGCCTCCTGCTCATCCAGCCCCAGTCCTTCTGCCCCACACAGTGACCTCTCAGATGGCCGCAGCTGCAAGGACAACTTGGACTGGGAATGGAGAGAGGAAAGAGGGGATTCGACAATGCCAGGTTGGAGCTTGTGAGGACAGGAGTGAAAAATCAGGCAGGGGAGCAAGATGAGGGGAGATAGAGAGATAAGCTTGCAGGGTTATTATGCCTACAGAACATCTCACTTGCATGTCCAGGGAGTAGCCAGAGCTACAGCAACTTGGAAGAAAGATCTGAGCTAGGAACACCACTAGCTAACATTTAATGAGTGCTCATGGGGCAGGCTCTATGATAACCATTTTGGGATGTATCACATCATTTTAACCTTCCCAACAAGGTTGGGGTACCTACTCTTGAGGTACCTACTGCTATCCACATTTTCCAATGAGGAAACTGAGGCTAAGAGAAAGTAAGTAACCTGCTTAGGGTCATACAGATGGCAAAGCTGACATTCAAACCAAGGTCTCAAAGGTTCTCCAAAGCCCCATGCTCTTCCAATACACTTGTGGCTTGTAGATGGCAACTGAAGCCACAAGAATGAGCGAGATCATGAGAGTTTATATACCAGAGACTAAGCCTTGGAGGCCTTTTTCTCTACAGTCATCAAACTCATCTAGTCCAAACTTGCTACCTGTCTCAGTGTTGCTGATGGCTTAATTCCCAGGTTCTATCCCAGACTCACCAAGCTTCGAAGCGGTACAAGAGGATCCACCCCTGCTTTCCGTTTGGCCCTGTTCACCATCTCATTGATCCTTTCCACACACTTGTCCGTCCCGATCAGCTGGCCCCAGTCAAGAGAAGGAGGAGTTACAAAGGGTTGCAGGACGTGTGTTGCCCATACAGGCTGCTCTATGAGCCCCAGCCACCACCTCAACAGGAGTTAGAGAATAAAACCAGAACCAAGCCCTTTGGTCCCCTCAGTGTGGCTTTTACCCAGTGGTTTGTGCTCAGTCCATCTGCTTCTGCCAGGATCTGTCCATCCTCAGAGAGTAAAAGGACCTTGGACCGTGTGCCTCCCCTACAGAACACAAGAGGGCACTCAGTCCTGCTTAGAAACACCTGCAGATAGAGCTAAACTTGTGCTATCCTTGCCCCAGGCAGAACCCAGGGTGATGGAGAAGTCGGCTTCAGCAAACACAATTACCACTCACAAACCCACGGTAGTTTGGTGTTTGCTGTGCTCTTGAACCAAAACGTAGTTCTTGCTCATCTTCCCTTGGGGATGTCCCACTTATCCTGCAAGACCCTACTTATATATCACCTATTCCTTGAAACCTCTGATGTGTGGCCTACCCCCACACATTAGTTAAGCATCTATTATTTAAGGTTTCACAGTGCCCCCACAGCTATTAAAGATTCCTCTATATTTTGAATGTCAATTTGCTTTATATCTCTCACTAGACTATGAGCTCTACTGGATCAAGCTCTGGATCATTTACCTATCCGTGTAACTAGCACAAGGCCTGGTACAAGCAATGCTCGGTAAATATGGCTAAAAAGAATGGTACATTTCTCTGCTTCTCTCACAACAGCTAAAGGATGACTTTGAAGATCTAGTTCCAGCTGCCAAGGTCTTCAAGACACCCCTGAAAGAAATGCTGCCCAGGGTCGGCCCGGTGGCGCTCCCGCCAAGGGTTCAGATCCCACATACAGACCGGTTCCCGCTCACTGGCTGACCGGCCCGGTGGCGCTCCCGCCAAGGGTTCAGATCCCACATACAGACCAGTTCCCGCTCACTGGCTGAGCGAGGTGCGAGTGCAACACCGAGGGTTGCGATCCCGTTGCCAGTCCTGGTCCGGTAAGGGCGCGACACTGAGGGTTGCGATCCGTTGCCGGACACGAAAAAAGACAAAAAAGGAAAAAAAAAAAAAGAAATGCTGCCCAGATAGCAGGGAGCATTTATATATACTTAAGCAACTAAACCCTCAAATGCTGATTACTGGGGGTAATGGTAGTTTAGAGGAAGGGGGTGGGATGTATGTTTCTTTATTGATCAGTACTTTAGGAATGTCTTAGGACACTGAAGACTGTTGATCTAATTCAAAGATAACATTAAGTTTCAAGGGGTAGTTAATGCCTGAGGTGGCAGACTGAATATCCAAAAGAATCTCTTGAGACACTGGAAAAAAATGGGTCATATCTTACAGCTGAATATAACAGGGATGAATGCAAACTTCTATACTTTGGGTTTTTTTGTTTTTGCTTTTGTTTTAAAAAAAGGTATTACAGATACAAGACAGAGAAAAGATTTTGGGGTCTGTGAGTCGCAGTGAAATGTGGCTGCCAGAGAAGTGAATCCTATCTCAGACTAAAAAGTACAATGCCCCAGCTGAGAGGAGAGCCACCCTCTACTACGCCCTGATTCAACACACCCAGAGTCACAGAATGTCACTGGCAGAGGAGTTGGCGATTATCTTGTTCATCCCTGTCCTCACTTTACGCATATGGTAACTGAAGCCCAGAGAGGACAAATGTCCTGCCCACAGCCATACCCAGAGATAGAATTATTACAAAAAGTCCAGTAGACGAGCTTCTGAGCAGGAAAAATGCAAGAACAACATGGGTTCAATCTACTGTGAGGAGCCTGGAGTGTCCACAGAAATGCAGGAGTTTCAGGCATCAGGACAAGCAAGCACTCTGGCTCAGAGCTACTCCAGCTCCCAGATACCCTACGGCAAAGTTGTTTTCGCAGCTTCTGCCCCATTCCCACTCCCCACTCCAGGAACTTCACACCTGATACCTGTTCAGCAAAACTCTCCAGGATCGGGAATGGGAAAAGCAGCTGCTTCTCCAGCGGGAGG
This sequence comes from Galeopterus variegatus, assembly GCF_000696425.1. Lineage (NCBI taxonomy): Eukaryota > Metazoa > Chordata > Mammalia > Dermoptera > Cynocephalidae > Galeopterus > Galeopterus variegatus. Next base: position 43,454 of record NW_007727931.1, on the reverse strand, counting down.
AGGAGGAGTGGGTCGTCAGTGGGAAAAGGGGGCGTGGTTCCGCCGTGAAACACAAAGGACCCCCCCCCAGGGCGTGGCCGTGGCAGTCCCAGAGTCCCCGCAAAGCACACGTCCACAAGCGGAAAAGCACCACTGTGCGTGCACATACCCCTCCTCCACAAGGCCCCGCAGCCCAAAAGCCTAAAGTGGCCGGACACTGAGGCGAGAGGCCATCTGCCTGTGGACCTGGTCACGACTTTCCGCCCCGCCCCCGGGCCCGGCACGGCCCAGGCCGCCCCTCTCGGGCTCCCTCCACCGAGCCGCACTCACCCCTCCACACCTCCGTAGAGCGCGGCCATGTTACTGTCGCCGCCGCAGCTGGTCGCGCCGTCTGTTCCTTCCCACCTAACGCTTCCCTCCCTCCAGTCTGCTCGGCACCGCCCGCCTCACGTGACCGCCCGCGCAGTCCAGCTGACTGCCAGAGCGCGTGCGCGCGGCGTGGCGCCGCGGACCGCCCCTTGTCTCAGGCTTGCTCCAACCCGCGTGACTCGCCACTGCCCAGCCCGCCCCGCCCCTCAGCGCCCGGAAGTTGCTGGCGGCCCCGCGCGGCGCGTGCGCATTGCTTGCAGACGGTGACGCACACAGTGATGCGCGAACGGTCAGACCCCCACGGACACGTGGGATCAGGGATCCGCGCGCAAACCAAGCGGTCCTCTGAATCCTTCGCAGAAATCACTATAATGTGCGTGGCGATGGCGAAAGTCACGTGTGCACACACAGACACCAGCACTGATTGTTACACACCACTCGTGTGAATGTACGGAACCCGGAGGAACTAGAAACCGGTTGGAAAAGGGGAAAAGCCCGCGAGGCTGTCCTGGCAGCCCTGAGAAGGGAGCCTTCAGCTATTGCTAACCACGCAGTTTAGTTCTTTGCAGAGGGTGTTTGGGGGGACGTAGACTGCCGGGCAAACTAGTAGATACGGTTTTACAAGTCTTTTATTACCTTCCGGTCACGAACCCGCTTGCCTTCCTTACACTGCGCCGGGAAAGGGAAGGGGAGCCCAAAGGGGGAAATTACTGGCCAGATCTGGGAGACAAGCTGTGGCTACTGCGGGCATTCTCAGGCTCCTTCGGCAGTTCTGGGCCCGCGAGGGGCAACTTCGTGGGCCGGGAGGGGGTTAGCTAATCCCGGCATCTCTTCGGGAACATCAGCCTAGCAACTGCTCCTCCGCAGGGCAGCTCTAAGGCTGGCCTGTCCCATGTCTAACCCTCAATCTTCCCCCTTGACTTGCTTGCCATCTTCCTGTAGAGAAATCCTGGACGAGGACACTCTTTCCCTGATAACCAACTGGGTCTGGTTATGCTTTGGTGTGACAATTTGGCGTACAGGTGCTTTTTAAAGCACAAGAGTAAAAAATTACTACATGATAGCAAATATCAGAGAGAGGGGTAGGATATTTTTTTATGCCCGCCTATGCCATTTTCATTCATATCACATCAGAGCTGGAAGGGACTTAATCCAGCATGCGCATATTTTTAGGATAAAGGAACTAATAGATTGTAGTAAGATTAAACTGGGCAGGATTTTTGGAGAAGACGAGATTGTAGGTGGATTTTAAAAGAACCGTTCTTTTACTGCAATAGCGCAATGAGCCTTGGAACGTATATGTGTGATAATGTTCAAGTTTGCCTTTGTATTGCTTTTTTAGAAAAGAAAGCAAAAGGGAAAGTGCACAGGTTTGAAGACAAGGACTGAGTTCACCATTTACTCGGTGGTGAATTAGTCATTACTGCTGCTTGTCATCTACAAAATGAAGATGATAAATATCCACCTACCGTAGCTAACACGAGATTTAAATATCAAAAGAATTTTGGAAACTGTAAAGTACTTCACAGATCTGAACTAATTTTTATTGACATTACTAATTAGTGTTTACTGTCTTGCACAGTATGTGATTGTTGAGTACTTGAAATGTGGCTAGTCCAAAGTGAGACATGCTATCAGTGTCAAGTACACATAGGATTCCCAAGACTAAGTACCAAAAAAGAATGTGAAATATCTATTAATCATTTTTTATATGAATTACATGTTGAAATATAGTGGGTTAAGATGATATATTATTAAAATTAATTTTGCCAGTCTTTTTATCTTTTTAAACATAGCTACTAGAAAATTCTAAATTTCACAGGTGGCTCATATTTGTGGCACTCATTATATTTCTGTCATATAGTGCTGTTTTATGTCTTGTCTCCTATTCCATTCAGATCAGAGGATTTCAGAATCACTGAGTGCCTGTTTATGAAATAAATAATGGCCATATGCTGGATTTAAAGAAAGTGTTGAGTAAAAGATTAATACTACTACTATACATTTAAGTTGTGCATTATAATTTTATAAAATTCTTATTTATGTTTACCTTGTTTGATCATCCTAAAAACTTTATGAGAATGCCAGCAACTTCTAAGCACATATTTACAAGTGAAGAAACTGAGGCTCAGAAATCAATGTAATTAGGCTAGGCTCACACAAATAATAAATTTGCTTCTATTATGTGTGTAAGTAGTTACCATAATGGCAAGGAAATAAAGATGTCGCAATACAGGAAGTTGTTAATTCGCCTCTACATTGCTTTGTAAAAGTTTAATGCCCCTTTGCGCAGAGCTTGCAGTATCCCAGCAGTTGCTCCCATGATGCTCACAAGGTTGGCACAATCCTCTAAGAATCTACAAGCTGCTGTCTTGTTCTCTGTCCTCTCTACTTTGTCCCATGATCCCAGGGAAGCCATAGTTACAAGGTTGGGGGAATGGGAGTGGTAAGAGGGAGAGTGGGAAAATATCTTCTCTCTCAAATCCAGTTAGTATTTTGGGGAAGAGGACTTTTGGCCAAACGGTCCTTGACAGATTATGTTGACTTACTTCATGAAACACAGCCACATCTGTTTTTACTCACCATGGTGTTTTCAGGGCTAACCTCAGTACCAGGCACATAAGAGCTTCATAAATAGTTTTGAGAGTGTTTTTAAACTATAAAGCACTATTGCCATAAACATGAGGCGTGGCAAATGCCCACTGTGAACTGAAGAAGGGAGCAAGCAAATTTCATGGCAGAGACAATTTGCAGAACAGATTGAGGAGAGAAAGACATGGAAAAAATAAGTGAAATTGTGAACTGGGGAAGCAGGAGTTGAACAAGTGGTCAGCGGGTCTCAAAGGGATCGAGCTCTAATCCATCCTACATCAGGAAGTTGTGGTACATGCATGACCTCAGCACTGTGCTTTAGAATTAATCTGGCAGCTTCCTTATAGTAGGACAAATGAGAGGAGAATGGAACAGAGAGGCACTTGGAAGGCTGGGCAACAGCCCAGGCAAGAGATGAACAAAAAAGTGATAAGGGAACAGGGTGGAGCAGGAGCCACAGGGAGGGATTCAAATTGGGGTCATGCTGATATCTCTCTCTGTTGATCTGGGATGAGGAAAGAGAGAGAGGCTGGAGTTCACTGTCCCAGAATGAAAGAGGGGCGATGTGCTTCCTTACTAAGGGTAGCGGTGAGACTCTGGGACTGGCTAGTAGCTGCAGGCAAGAGAAGGTCTCTTCCTTAACTACAGGACCGCCAGGACCAACCCAGAAGGAGCAGAAAATACACGGGGTCCCCAGAGTGCAGAAGCAGGTGTAGACAACTGGCATAAACATTGGCAAGAGAAGGTCTCTTCCTTAACTACAGGACCGCCAGGACCAACCCAGAAAGCAGAAAATACACGGGGTCCCCAGAGTGCAGAAGCAGGTGTAGACAACTGGCATAAACATTCAAGTCTCTTCAAGTCTCTTCGGCCATGTGAATGAAGAGAAGGAAAGGAGGGCCCATACCTGCCCTGATCTGAAGTTGTTCTGACGGCTGTGGGATGTCATGCCAGGGCAGCAACCCAAGCAAATCAGGTTGGTTTATTCCCTCTTCTTTCCTGAACATATGGGTGTCTATGTGTGAGTTTATATGCATGTCTTGGCTGTGTTGATCTATTTGTAGGTGTGTACATTATTATTTATATATTTAAATTTGTCTTTGTATATTTTTGTAAGTGATTGAATATGTCTGCAGATGCATGTATTTGAGATAATGTCTTTATGTACACAGAACTAAAATTAACATTTCAGTTCTTGAAGGAACTTGAGCAATCCTGCATGTCTAGGCACTTTTGGGCAGGTACATACATGTGCAAATATAGCTTGTGCTGGAACTACAGTGTTGTGCCCCAGCTGGCCCATGCCAGCTCACAAAGACCCAATTCTGTGCACATCTCTCCCACTTCCATTTGGTGATATCATGTTGGTAGCTTGAAATCACCATGGTGGGAGTATTTATAATGACCGCAGAAATCAGTAAGTGCTACAGATCACATCGCTGATATTATTGTTTTCCAGAAAGCTGGCTGTTAAACATTTACCAGCACACCACTGGGTATAGGTTTTAGGCACATGAGAATATCCATGGTCTGTGTATATCGGTGTATAAGTACATATATGAAAGTATGTACCTGTGTAGTGGGTTCAATTTTTTATAGACTACAAACTCAGGGGTGCAAAAACATAACTATTTCCTTACAACTGAACTTGACTTCTGTCTCAATCTTTCACTTTCCCTAGTAGCAGAAAGCTTAATCTCTTAATCTAATCACTTACAGGTGAATTCAGTCATTTCAGGTTTCAACTTAGATCCAACACCTGTCCTCCTCTTGGCTCCCCAGGGTGGCATGTGAGGGCCAGGGTTAAACAGCACTGCAGCAGCAGCGAGGAGGGGCATCCACTGGCATCTGCTGAGATGAGCAGTTTTCCCTTTGGGGACTTTGGTCATTGGCGTCCAGTCTCCTGACATCTCCTGATATTCCCTGGGCCCCATGAGCCCCCCAGTTGCTTTGTCTGCACTGCCATTTCTGGAATTTGTCCTCTTGTCAAGTGTCAGGGGTGTTTATGTCTGCCTTCTCCTGAGCTCCTGAGCTCTCGGCCCCATGAGCCCCCCAGTTGCTTTGTCTGCACTGCCATTTCTGGAACTTGTCCTCTTGTCAAGTGTCAGGGGTGTTTATGTCTGCCTTCTCCTGAGCTCCTGAGCTCTCCCTCCAGTCTGTTTCCTCCAGGAATCAGAAAAAACGACAAGGAGCATTTTGTCACCTAAGTACTTAACACCCCATAAGACAAACTGTATACCCATTTTTATAGAGGCAGGAATTCTCAGAGGATAGGGGCTTCATAGAAGGTCAAGCTGGGGGTTGAACCCCATTCTCTCTGACTCTAAAGCCTGTACCTTTTCCACTCTACCAGACTGCCACAGTATCCTGTGAATTATGGGCACTTAGTACATGCTTTTGGTCATCATGGGTTAGAACACTGGTGCTTGAATAATCATAGAATCCCCAATTCCACTGGACCCTGCACCAACTATTACCTCTCTTGATACTGTGGTACAGCAGGAAACCCAAAAATAAGTGCATAGAGAAAAGGCTGTGAGGTTGAACCAATATGAACTCTATGCGATGTAAAGCCAGAGGGATAAGTCACAGACTTCCTCTCCCCAGCCTGTACTGTTCCTTTATCAGGATTTAGTTCTCTGGCTCCTAGCTGGAGCCCTGGATATGGAACTTCCTGAGCTACCAATATTATGTGCCCCAGGAAAGAGGCACAAAAGACTCGGCAGTGGGGTGGATTCTCCCAGAACAGACCTCCTCTGGAACAAGGCCCAGAAAGTCCCACTGCAAAGGTGGAGGTGGGAGGCTCAACTCTCCCAGGCTCCTGCCTTGCTCATTAGCGAATGTGGGGAATCCATAGTCCCCCTTTTATAAAATTGTATTTCTTTCTTTAAAATAAATAATTGTGGGGCCGGCCCAGTGGCTCACTCGGGAGAGTGCGGTGCTGAGAACACCAAGGGCCCGGGTTCGGATCCCATATAGGGATGGCCGGTTCGCTCACTGGCTGAGCGTGGTGCTGACAACACCAAGTCAAGGGTTAAGATCCCCTTACCGGTCATCTTTATAAAAAAAAAAAATAAATAAAATAAAATAAAATAAATAATTGTAATTTTTATTGAGGCAATTGTATATTCACATACAGTCATAAGACATACTACAGAGAGATCTCAGTTTCCCACAATGGTAACATCTTGCACAACTGTAGTACAATATCACAACCCAGATATTGCCATAGATACAATCCATCAATTTTTCATATTTCTCCAGTTTTACCAGTGCCCATTTTTATAAGTATGTGTGAGTGTGTGGTTAGTTCTACACAGTCTTCCCACATGTGTAGGTTTGTGTATCCACCACCACAGTCAAGGTATGGAACAGGTCCACCTCCACAAGGATTCTGACAATTGTCCTTTTATACTCACACTCCCTCCCTTCCCCCCACTCCTGCCTCTGACCCCTGGCAGCAACTACTTTGTTCTCCATTTCCAAAATTTTGTTATTTCAAGAACGACATATGCCTGGAATCATACAGTATGTACCCTTTCCTCACCAGCATAATTCCCTGGAGATTCATCCAAGCTGTTGTATGTCTCAGTAGTAGCTCCTTACTCTAAGTAGGAGTCCATGGAATGGATGTGGTGTATTTCTTTTTAGTGAATACACAAACACAAGAATCTGCACACTTTACATAATGTTATGTAGTCATGGCTTCTTATCTGTGAACCCAGGAGCCTCACAAAGGAACCTGGGAAATGAGGAACAATTCTATGTTTTGTCATCAACCCTTGAGGCCTTGTATATGAGCATCTATCCTCAGGCCCAGAGGGACTATCTGCTGGGAAAGCGGCCTGATAAGAGCCCAGCCTCCTGAGCTGTGGGGGTGGGGACCTCAGGATGGAGGGCAGAGGTAGACCAGGCTGAGGCCAGACTAGTGCCTGTCTAGCACTAGAGCTTCTCTTGATGCTCAGACTTCTGGTGGACAGACACTGAAATGGACAGCTGCTGGGTGGGGATGGGCAGAGAGAAGCTTCTGGGAGTCGGTCACCACCTCTTCCAGCACCAGCTGTTATCCAGGGATGGGGGCGAGTGCAGGGGTAGCCACAGAATCAGACAGGTCTCTGCCAGGAGGACTCCTTGGAGGAGATGGAAATGCAGGACAGAGACAACTCTGGGGCTTTGTCCTCAGCTTCTGGAGCCAAGCCCAGCTAGGACCCCCTAAGTGTAAGCAGCCCAAGCCTGAGACTGAGTTAGGGCCTCTTGAAGAGCACATGAGAGAAGGGACAGTCCCTGGGGAAATGGAGGAAGGGGTTGGGGGAGGGTCAGGAAGCAGAGGCTGGGAGACTTGCTCCAGGGCAGGCAGCTGTCCCAACTGGCAACTCCCTGCTAGGTGCCCAAAAGACTCATCTTTCAGCATCTTCTTCCCAGAATCCTGAGGGTTCTCAACTCCTATCCAACTTATCAATCCATTGGTCACAGTTGCGTGTGTGTGAGTGAGCCTGCTCCCATCTAAACTGACCCCCTCAGCATCCCTTACTGACACTCTCTGGAGTGGGGAGTTGGGAAGACACCAGTGTTTGGCCAGGCTGTGCAGAGAAGACATGGGGTCTCACAGACTGGCTGGTGAGGCAAGGTGTAAACTTCTGGAAAGCTAAGTAAGGAGCAAGAATAGTCACAAGGAAGCAACAAGTGAGTCTGGTGAGGACCGGGGACTCCAGGTGCAAAATAGCAGGCTAGAGAAGAAAGGGGTTAGAATGGACTAGAGCAATCAGGAAGGCTTCCTGGAGGCAGGGATATTAACTGGGTCTTGACAGACAGGTAAGAACTGGATAGGCAGAGAGAAGGGTCAGGAAGGGCTCTTGGAGTGAAACAAGGTTGCGGTGGGGAGGGGGGGCATTTAGGCAAGAAGAAGGGAGACAAGCTGGGCAGGGTCTTAAGGGTTTCAGAGCCATAACTCAAAGTGTCTTTCATGGGGGTGGCGGGTAGGACCAGTAGCTTTTCTTCTCTTCTCCACCTGCCTAGGAGACCTAGAGAGTGTGATCTGCAGGCAAGAGACTGAACAGAAGGAAGAGGAAGTGCTGGCCAGGAGCTTAATTAGTGAAAACAGTTCCCTTGCAGCGAGTCTTGCAAGTCTCAGAGAGCTCCGTGGGCTACTTGGAGCCAATCTGGCTGTTCCAATATCTGTTAAAGAATAGCAAGACCAACAGTCTGGTTTGCTTGGGACCGAAGGGGTTCCTGGGACACAGGACTTTCTGTTTTAAAAATGGGATGAGTTTGGGGCCGGCCTGTGGCTCACTCGGGAGAGTGTGGTGCTGATAACACCAAGTCAAAGGTTAAGATCCCCTTACCAGTCATTTAAAAAAAAAAAAAAAAGTGGGATGAGTTGGTCACCCTATGAAGAAATCCCTCTGGGGAGGGATCCTAGAGCAAGTCTGAGTGAGTGACCCCAGTTACCCATGCCATAGGTAAAACAACTTGAGTGTTTTTTTTTTTTTTTTAAAAGATGACCGGTAAGGGGATCTTAACCCTTGACTTGGTGTTGTCAGCACCACGCTCACCCAGTGAGCTGACCGGCCATCCCTATATGGGATCCGAACCCGGGGCCTTGGTGTTATCAGCACCGCACTCTCCCGAGTGAGCCACGAGCCGGCCCACAACTTGAGTGTTTTCAGGAGGAGAAATGTTTGGTTTGCAGTTTTAGAAAATTGTTTTCTGATAATTTAGGAGGGCAGAATTTATATGTTACTGCAAATTGCGGACCAAGGTATTACTCCACAGATCAATTCAGCAGTGTTTCCTAAACAGTGTTCCCTTTGGCAATGTCAATTGGTACTTCCAGAACAAAGTGTTCTTGTGATCCTTGGGAACACCAAGTCCTCAAAAATCCACCCACCCCACCCTTACCTTGGAGAGTCCCAATGCCCATCAGTACATTAAGGCTCAGAAAAGCCCCAAAGGAGAGAAACCTGTTTCACCCTGTTTAACAGCTAAATAAGCAAGTTTATCACCAGAGAGGGAATGTCTTAAGAGGTATTAAGTCTCCAATTTGTTTACCTCTACACACACCACAAATTTTCTTTTAATTCTAGTTTGGTAAACCCTGGAAAAGAACATAAATCTACAGGGTCACCTACTTTATGGGCCTGGAGGCCCTATGTCAACTCAATAATCCCATGGGCAGATTTCAAGGATAATTCGGCTAGAAGCATAATTTCTTGGTGTTGTCAGTTCCATACTCTCCCAAGTGAGCTAACCAGCCAGCCTTAGAAGCATAATTTCTATTCTTGTTCAACTTTCTTTCTTTTCTTTTTTTCGATGATACACTGGCTTATAAATGCTGGATCCTATGCAAAGTCTGTAAGAATTTTCAACTCCCCAGGAGCCTTATATTGAGGCCCCAGGCCTGGACTTCATTTCCCTCTGGGTTGGCACCACCAGCAGCTGCAAGTCCATTCCCTGCAGCCAGCTCATCCCTGCTGGAGGCCCAAGGCCTGAGAAAGATGGGCAAAGCTGAGGCCCAGCAGGGTGGGAGAATGGGGCTGGCCCCAGTCCATGCTGCTTCCTCTTACCTTCTTCCCTGAGAAGCACAGAATCTTCCCCCAGGCTCTGTTTCAGTATGACTTTGGCCTTTTCTGGCTCCTAAGGAGGAAGAGCAAGGTGGCTTTCAGGTCTCCAGATCCAGAGCAGGGGCCAGACCAGACCCAGGAAGTATCACCCAGAGCCTCTCATGGGCTCTCCCCAGCATCCTGCCTCTGACTACCTGACAGACTCTATCAAGGAGGCTTGGAGTTGATCCGATGGGGATTTTTGCAGTCATGAAATGCCAGCTGGAGTACCAAGGGAAGAAAGGCAGAAGAGGCACACCACAACCCAAATCTGCAGCCCTGACCCCTACGGTGCCCTGACTGGGGCAGATGGGGCAAGAATGCAGCAATAAGTTGTAAGACCAGACAAGAGCAGCAGTAGGGTTTTTTGCAGTCATGAAATGCCAGCTGGAGTACCAAGGGAAGAAAGGCAGAAGAGGCACGCCACAACCCAAATCTGCAGCCCTGACCCCTACGGTGCCCTGATTGGGGCAGATGGGGCAAGAATGCAGCAATAAGTTGTAAGACCAGACAAGAGCAGCAGTAGGGCAGACTTCCTGGAGGAAGCATGATTTAAGGATTGCTTGGAGAATGAGAGGTATTCTAGTCCCAAACTAGGAAGAGATTTGGGTCCTGGTAAAATTGTGAAGGGGTACAAGTTGGGCTCTGGAGGCATGAAAAGTGGAGTGGAGTGGGTCCTCCCTATAGGAAGCTGGGTCGTGAGCTTTCTCATGGCCCAGGCACTGTCCCCCTCTCCACCCTCAAACACCACTGGGAGGAAGGTCAGATAAAGCAGCACCCACTGAGATCCCAGCCTTGGCGGAGGAAAAGCCACTTCACCTTCCCCAGAGCCCTAAGATCTCGGGGGGTGGGGGGGTGAAGGCAGATAGGACGGGGCTGCTGCTTCTACTCTGAAAGCAGCAGTGTACTGAAAATCCCTGGAAACGGGTGTCAAGGGGCATAACAGCATCAAGCTTAGAGACCTGACAGATGGATACAAGCAAGATCGATTGTAATCTTCCTGTTAGTGGTGTTTCCCACCCTTCAGGACCCTGTCCCCTCCCCCTGCCTCCCAATTAGGGGACGTGCACTCTAAAAGAAACTCTGAGGGAAAGCAAGGATAGACCCAGAGGACTGTCCTTCTGATGGTGGTATTTCAGGCTCTGTGACAGGTTATCATAGATATCTGGGCTTGGGTCCTTCCTCATACCCTTGTTATCAAGCCACACCCCTTGGGCAACTGCTCCCCTGAGGCCAGTCCTGTTTGCTGAGCTCTCTCTGCTCTCTCCCAAGAGTGAGTGGGGCGGGGCCACCATCAGAGGGCTCGCTGGCCCAGTCAGTCCCACGTGGCCAGGCATGTGCGGTTCAGTGGCCTGCTGAGGCCTAAGCAGAGGGGACAGCCGTGCCTTTCCTGAGACAAGTGGGAAGAAGGTATCAGCCATGGCTGACCGAGCGGTGACCCGAGGCCCAACACAGAGCCAATTAGCAGCCACCACAATGGTGGTGGGCTTGCCGCAGCTTCCACGGGAGGCCCCGTGTGCAACTGGCGTGTCAGGCTGAGTTAGCACCAGGAGGGCTGAGTAGAGTCTGGCAGGGGGCTGCCTGGATGGGGGAACGTGGGTGATAACGCTTCCCCCAGGCTCTGGAGAGCTGAGCCAAATGACACACAGTGGAGCATGCCTCTGCTCACAAGTGCATGTGCAGGCATGTGCAGTGTGCTGCGTGTATATCTGTGCACACATCAGTCACTTAGGTCTTGAGTGTCAGTTGCATTTGTGTGTCAGTTGCACGTGCACGTCTGCTCATATTCATTCAGCATATTTAGTGCACGCTTATTTTCTGTGCACAGGGAATTCTGGAGCTCAACAGGCCAAAGCCCCTGCCTTCCTGGAGCTCACATTCTAGCGGAAGAGAGGGAAAATAAACATCTGCTATGTTGTCATCTAGTGTTAAATGCTGTGAGGAGCGGTAAAGCAGGAAATGGGATAGGGATGCTGTTAGCTAGCATGATCAGGAAGGCTGCTCTGAGGAGGTGATCTTGGCCTGAACGAGGAGGAGGCAGCATGCTGATTATCTGGAGGAGGAAGGCTGACAGAGGGCAGAGAGTGGGTCAGAGTGAGAGCAGCTAGAATTCTACTATGCTGCCTGTGTCTGTGGTGTGGACAGAAGAAAAAGGGAAATACCATGGCTGGGGTGGCATCTGACAGGGAAATACCATGGAGTGGCGGGGGGACAGCCCTCAGTAAGCACCTCCTTGCCCAGCTAGGCTCTGAGGGGCAGCTCTGACCCTCTCTCTAAATCCAATCCCACTGCCCAGCATACAGGGCCTCCTCTGCTTGTGCAGACAGCACCTGGGACTTTCCACAGTGGGCACCCCCAGCTGTGCTGATCTGACTATGTCCACATGGTGCCCAGTTCCAAGGGATACCCAGGGAGAGCAGTCAGGGCTCACATGGTCAGGCTCAACCCTGGGACCAGAGCCTGGAGCTGGCCTTGAAGCTGTGCCCTAGTGGCCAGAGGCAAGGCTGTCCATGGATGTCTTGACCCACAGGCCATGCCAGCTGGTGGGATGGGCCTGAGGCAGGCACTGGAGACCTCAGACCAGCCTCTCTCCCTTGGGGGTAGGGGCCTGAAAAAATGCTCAATCCCAGGCAAATGCAACACCCAGGGCTGGGCCTGGGGAAAGCTGGGAGGCCTCGTCTGCCTTACTGCCCTGGCCACCTCCTCTCTGTGGAAGGGGCAGCCTCCAGACCACAGGAAAGCCATGGGAAGCTGGCTTCCGACTTTGACCTCCATATCCCAAACCCCACAACCCTGAGACAGAGAGCCTCTTAGGCTCAGGGGAGGAGAAGCTGAGCTGGCCCTGCCTTTGGTGGCCTCAAGGAAAGAGTGGGTGTATGCAAGGAAAGAGAGGTGGGATGGGTGGGGAAAACTTGTCACCAAGCCAAACCAGCCAAAGGCTTCCTTCACCTGGGGAAGATTGATTTGGGTTTCTGAGGAGGACATTACGTGAGAAGCCTGCATCTGTGTGTCTGGCTGGGATTCTGCATCTGCGAGTCTGCCTGTCCACGTATATATTTGGTGTCTATGTCAGTCTGGTACCTTCCTGATTGCTTACATGTCTGTGAATGAGTCTCATGTGCCTCTGTGCCTGCCTGTGCGCCCCTGTAGCCCCTGCACTTCCAGCTGCATGGGGGCCTGTCTGTGGACATGTCTTTCTGGGTATGAGTGCATTGGTTGAGGTTTGTCACCTGTCAGCCTCTGAAGTCTATAACACCCTGTTCCCTTGCCTGACCCCAAGGCTCTCGGGGGAGAAGCTGCCTGTTCAACTCTCGTCAAGACTCTGCAGATGAGGATGGCAAGGGGCCTTGAGAAGCTCTCAGGAGATGCAGTCCTGCTGCTGCTGTTGGCAGAGGTTTGCACTTAGCTCTGCCTTCAATCCCACTATACACAAACATACATACACACACATGCACACGCACGTACTGCATACAGCTAGCTAGGCCAGTGGTGCGAAAGCCAGTCACCCATTGATTCTGACCTCTTACTGACCTCTGGCTGTGGTTTCAGACTCACATCACTGCCGTTGCCCACCCTGGAGGTACATGATGGGGTGGTGGTGAGGGAAGACACTCAGTGTGACTGCGACAGGCAGCTCATCTGGATTTGGATGAAATTAAGAGTTTATCTAGGACCCCCGCACCCTTTTCAATTCCATTGGCCACAGTTGTATGTATGAGAGAGCCTGCTCCATCTAACCTGACCTCCTCGGCACCCCTTACTGACACTCTCTGGAGTGGGGAGGTGGGAAGACACCAGTGTTTGGCCAGGCTGTGGGGAGAAGACATGGGGGTCTCACAGACTGGCTGGTGGGGCAAGGTGTAAACTTCTGGAGAGCTAAATAAAGAGCAAGAGAAGTCATGAGGAGGCAGCAAGTGAGTCTGATGAGGACCAGGGACTCTGGGTGCAGACAGCAGGCTAGAGAAGAAAGGGGTTAGAATGGACTGGAGCAATCAGGAAGGCTTCCTGAAGTCAGGGATATTAACTGGGTCTTGACAGACAGGTAAGAACTGGATAGGCAGAGAGAAGGGGCAGGAGGACACTTGGAGCGAAGAGAGGGTGCAGGTGGAGGAGGGGTTGTGCAGGAAACTTGGAGCGAAGAGAGGGTACAGGTGGAGGAGGGGTTGTGCAGGAGGTAGGGGAACAGGCTGGGCAGTGTTCTTGAGGGTTTCAGAGCCATGATTCAAAGTGTCTTGCAGGGGGGTGGTGGGTAGGGCTGGGAAAGCCACTTGGAGCGAAGAGAGGGTGCAGGTGGAGGAGGGGTTGTGCAGGAGGTAGGGGAACAGGCTGGGCAGTGTTCTTAAGGGTTTCAGAGCCATGATTCAAAGTGTCTTGCAGGGGGGTGGTGGGTAGGGCTGGGAAAGCTCCAGGGGGCTGCTGCATAGGGGCTGGAAGAGGAGAATGGACAGGTTGGGCAGGGCTGGCCACACATGCAGGCCCTCCACTGACATCGTCTCCACAGCTCTATGTAAGAGGGGAGGGCGGGATGGGTGCTCAGGACTCTAATGACCCAGGGCTCTTCTGTGCTCTTCTTTCCCAATACAGTGGTTCCCATCCTGGTGGTCCTGTGGAAATGGGGGTGGCCCTGTGGAAATGTAGGGACTTGAAAAACTGCTGATGCTGGATCCTATCCCAGAGAGTCTGCTTCAATTGATTTGAGGTAACTACAATGTGCAGCCAGTGCTAAGAACCACCAGATGTGAACTTGAACAGCAAAAGAGAGTCAGTGAAGATGGCCATGGGACCCAAACATCAGGTCAGCATCTGTGAAGCCCTGGGAACCTCCTTCCATGGGAAAGTTAGGACTCTTGAGTTGCAAGAAACAGAAACTCAATGGTGCCTCATAGAACCCAAGGGTGGGACAGGGGGCACGGAAAGGGCCTGGCACTGGGATTTGAAAGGCCTGGGCCATCCCCACTGACTATACCCTACTCACTCACATCAGCTGGGGCCTTCTCACCACAGACTGGCTTCCTCTGTCATCACCCAAATAGCATGAGATGGCTGCCACCGGGCTGGTAAGCTGCCACCACGATGGCTCAGGCTACACACTACACACAGGCCAATCCAGCTTTGCTCAGGCCCCCTTTCCAGTTGTGGGAAAGAGAATTTGTTTGGCTAGTTTGGTCATGGATCCACCCTTCCAAGGGGCGTAGCATGACCTGGCAGAAATACGGCTGCAGGAGCCATATGCACCTCTTTGTGGCAGGTGCTGTGCTGGGCACTGGGGACACAGAGAGGAGCACACTCCCATGGCCTCCTCAGGAAATATTTGATCTGGGTTTTGATGAATGCACAGGAGTTTTCCAGGTGGAGAGGTGGGCAGGGTGTAATAAGATGGGCTGGGGAGTCTGTCTGAGGCAAGAACACCACAAAAAGAAAAGCTACCTTCCAGCTCTCTCCTCTCATACGAATGGAGAGGGAGAATGCCAAGGCAAGGAGGGGTCCCCAAGGGGACCATGGATGTGTTGTTTGGATTTGATATGCATTATACTTTCTCCTCTTACTGCCACCACCTGCTGCCTCCAAATTGGATTTTCCTCCTCCAATGGCTGAGCTGCAGCTGATAATGGAGAGTTGTTCTGGATTTTGTTTGTTTGTTTGTTTGTTTTTAAAGCAGGGCACATTGTTGCTCTAGAAAAAATACAGGTTCTGTTAGGAAGGAAAAAAAGAAAAGAGATGAAGCTACAAACTCTCGACCTACACGTATTCCTTCCCCTTTATTGTAAACACCTGACTCTGATCAGCACAGCCCTGGAGGAAGTGAGGGATATGCTGACCAGGAAAAGTTTGCAAAACAGGGAGGATGCTGGCAAAGGGATGTGAGGAACAGCTTTGAGGAGGTGAGATGTGTGCTCTGGGAGGAGAAGACCTCAGGGGAGTGTGTGTGTGTGGGGGGGACACATCTGAAGAGTATAGATATTCTGAGCAGTGTATTCGGTGGTTAAGCATGTGGCTGCTAGTGCTAGGAAGACTGGGGACTGGGGTGACTGACTTGTCCCAGTTTGCTGCTGGCTTTCCTGGTTTTAGCACTGATAGTCCAGTGTCCTGTAAATACCTGTATGGATTGGTCACCCTACCCTAATGTCTCTGTGCCTCAGATTCCTCCTCTGTAAAATGGGTATAAAAAAAATACCTACTATATAGAACTACTGTGATCATTAAACAGGAGAGTTTGTATAAAGGACCTAACCCAGTGCATGGCACAAAGACATGTTCAACAAATATTAGCTATTTATAGTAACATTATATTAGATATATAAACTTTTACTAGGCAGTCCCAAGGGGGGAAACTGGACCAAGCTGCTCAATATAAGGAAAAATTACGTCACAGACCATGAGGTAGTGAGTTGCCAGGCTGTTCAAATATAGCCTGATGTTGGGCCTGATGTGTGAAGCAGAAAGTAGAATTAGCTGCCTCCCGATCCAGAAACTTTTTAGTCCTCTGATATATTCAGTCTCACTCTCTTCTTTGTTTTTCCTGAGGAAAGAAGCTAGCTTGTCAGAGAGAGTGTTTCCTTTTCTTCTCATCAGGAATTCCTGTCATGGGAGACCACCCAGAGCTGCTTGAATAAAGACCAAGAGACACTCCAGCCAGTTCCAGTGACCTGCGTTATGCTAACGACAGAAGGGAACGTGAATGGCTCTCTGCTGTCCTGGCTAATGGGGCTGCCTCCAGAGAGGAGCTCCAAGCTCAGGCTGGTTGGACCTCCATCAGCCAGCTGCTCCCCCACCCCACCAGGCTGTGGGACTAGAACAACCCTGCTCAGGGGCTCTGCTGTTCATGCGTGTGTGTGTGTGTGTGCACACGCGTGTGTGTGGAATATGCAAGGGTCCTACAAGATGTGTGCATTCAAAGTCCCAGACCGCCTCCCCCTCTCCACCTTGTTTCTCCTTGTCATTCCTCAGCCTCAACCCCTTACCCCACCCCCTACATAATGTCCTCTCAGGCCCAGCAGATTAGCTGAAGACAAGGCTGAGGCAATTAAT
>NW_007727931.1:17652-25886 GCF_000696425.1 Galeopterus variegatus | reverse complement strand
CTGGGTGCAGACAGCAGGCTAGAGAAGAAAGGGGTTAGAATGGACTGGAGCAATCAGGAAGGCTTCCTGAAGTCAGGGATATTAACTGGGTCTTGACAGACAGGTAAGAACTGGATAGGCAGAGAGAAGGGGCAGGAGGACACTTGGAGCGAAGAGAGGGTGCAGGTGGAGGAGGGGTTGTGCAGGAGGTAGGGGAACAGGCTGGGCAGTGTTCTTAAGGGTTTCAGAGCCATGATTCAAAGTGTCTTGCAGGGGGGTGGTGGGTAGGGCTGGGAAAGCTCCAGGGGGCTGCTGCATAGGGGCTGGAAGAGGAGAATGGACAGGTTGGGCAGGGCTGGCCACACATGCAGGCCCTCCACTGACATCGTCTCCACAGCTCTATGTAAGAGGGGAGGGCGGGATGGGTGCTCAAGACTCTAATGACCCAGGGCTCTTCTGTGCTCTTCTTTCCCAATACAGTGGTTCCCATCCTGGTGGTCCTGTGGAAATGGGGGTGGCCCTGTGGAAATGTAGGGACTTGAAAAACTGCTGATGCTGGATCCTATCCCAGAGAGTCTGCTTCAATTGATTTGAGGTAACTACAATGTGCAGCCAGTGCTAAGAACCACCAGATGTGAACTTGAACAGCAAAAGAGAGTCAGTGAAGATAGCCATGGGACCCAAACATCAGGTCAGCATCTGTTAAGCCCTGGGAACCTCCTTCCCTGGGACAGTTAGGACTCTTGAGTTGCAAGAAACAGAAACTCAATGGTGCCTCATAGAACCCAAGGGTGGGACAGGGGGCACGGAAAGGGCCTGGCACTGGGATTTGAAAGGCCTGGGCCATCCCCACTGACTATACCCTACTCACTCACATCAGCTGGGGCCTTCTCACCACAGACTGGCTCCCTCTGTCATCACCCAAATAGCATGAGATGGCTGCCACCGGGCTGGTAAGCTGCCACCACAATGGCTCAGGCTACACACTACACACAGGCCAATCCAGCTTTGCTCAGGCCCCCTTTCCAGTTGTGGGAAAGAGAATTTGTTTGACTAGTTTGGTCATGGATCCACCCTTCCAAGGGGCGTAGCATGACCTGGCAGAAATACGGCTGCAGGAGCCAAATGCACCTCTTTGTGGCAGGTGCTGTGCTGGGCACTGGGGACACAGAGAGGAGCACACTCCCATGGCCTCCTCAGGAAATATTTGATCTGGGTTTTGATGAATGCACAGGAGTTTTCCAGGTGGAGAGGTGGGCAGGGTGTAATAAGATGGGCTGGGGAGTCTGTCTGAGGCAAGAACACCACAAAAAGAAAAGCTACCTTCCAGCTCTCTCCTCTCATACGAATGGAGAGGGAGAATGCCAAGGCAAGGAGGGGTCCCCAAGGGGACCATGGATGTGTTGTTTGG
The DNA here is from genome assembly GCF_000696425.1 of Galeopterus variegatus. Lineage (NCBI taxonomy): Eukaryota > Metazoa > Chordata > Mammalia > Dermoptera > Cynocephalidae > Galeopterus > Galeopterus variegatus. The sequence goes on along the minus strand of NW_007727931.1, from coordinate 24,496 downwards.
ATTTGATATGCATTATACTTTCTCCTCTTACTGCCACCACCTGCTGCCTCCAAATTGGATTTTCCTCCTCCAATGGCTGAGCTGCAGCTGATAATGGAGAGTTGTTCTGGATTTTGTTTGTTTGTTTGTTTGTTTTTAAAGCAGGGCACATTGTTGCTCTAGAAAAAATACAGGTTCTGTTAGGAAGGAAAAAAAGAAAAGAGATGAAGCTACAAACTCTCGACCTACACGTATTCCTTCCCCTTTATTGTAAACACCTGACTCTGATCAGCACAGCCCTGGAGGAAGTGAGGGATATGCTGACCAGGAAAAGTTTGCAAAACAGGGAGGATGCTGGCAAAGGGATGTGAGGAACAGCTTTGAGGAGGTGAGATGTGTGCTCTGGGAGGAGAAGACCTCAGGGGAGTGTGTGTGTGTGGGGGGGACACATCTGAAGAGTATAGATATTCTGAGCAGTGTATTCGGTGGTTAAGCATGTGGCTGCTAGTGCTAGGAAGACTGGGGACTGGGGTGACTGACTTGTCCCAGTTTGCTGCTGGCTTTCCTGGTTTTAGCACTGATAGTCCAGTGTCCTGTAAATACCTGTATGGATTGGTCACCCTACCCTAATGTCTCTGTGCCTCAGATTCCTCCTCTGTAAAATGGGTATAAAAAAAATACCTACTATATAGAACTACTGTGATCATTAAACAGGAGAGTTTGTATAAAGGACCTAACCCAGTGCATGGCACAAAGACATGTTCAACAAATATTAGCTATTTATAGTAACATTATATTAGATATATAAACTTTTACTAGGCAGTCCCAAGGGGGGAAACTGGACCAAGCTGCTCAATATAAGGAAAAATTACGTCACAGACCATGAGGTAGTGAGTTGCCAGGCTGTTCAAATATAGCCTGATGTTGGGCCTGATGTGTGAAGCAGAAAGTAGAATTAGCTGCCTCCCGATCCAGAAACTTTTTAGTCCTCTGATATATTCAGTCTCACTCTCTTCTTTGTTTTTCCTGAGGAAAGAAGCTAGCTTGTCAGAGAGAGTGTTTCCTTTTCTTCTCATCAGGAATTCCTGTCATGGGAGACCACCCAGAGCTGCTTGAATAAAGACCAAGAGACACTCCAGCCAGTTCCAGTGACCTGCGTTATGCTAACGACAGAAGGGAACGTGAATGGCTCTCTGCTGTCCTGGCTAATGGGGCTGCCTCCAGAGAGGAGCTCCAAGCTCAGGCTGGTTGGACCTCCATCAGCCAGCTGCTCCCCCACCCCACCAGGCTGTGGGACTAGAACAACCCTGCTCAGGGGCTCTGCTGTTCATGCGTGTGTGTGTGTGTGTGTGTGTGTGCACACGCGTGTGTGTGGAATATGCAAGGGTCCTACAAGATGTGTGCATTCAAAGTCCCAGACCGCCTCCCCCTCTCCACCTTGTTTCTCCTTGTCATTCCTCAGCCTCAACCCCTTACCCCACCCCCTACATAATGTCCTCTCAGGCCCAGCAGATTAGCTGAAGACAAGGCTGAGGCAATTAATCGAGCCCTTTCAAGGCTTGTCACTAGAAAGCTCTTTAACTCTGCCACCTGAGTTGGGGCCCCAGGCATGTGACAGGGATGGGGGAGGGGTGCTGTCGGGAAAATTAAGGTTTGTAGTCTTGTTCAGGCTCCAGAGGCATTGCTAGGCCTCTGACCGAAGAATGACCCCGCATAGGCTATGTGCCCTACTCTCAGAAACGGTGCAGGCCTACGGGATGGGTGCCTAGTGACTGTCAGATAAGAAGGAAAGTAAGTCCTGGAGCTTCTTGGACCTGGGGAACCTGGCCAGTTCCCAGGGCTGGAGAACATCCTGAAGACTAGTGAGAAAAGATCCAAGCGTTATTAAAACAACCACAGCTTGGGCCGGCCCGGTGGCGCACTGCTACAGTGCGCCGCTTGGAAGCGTGGCGGCGCTCCCGCCGAGGGTTGGGATCCCACATACAGACCGGTTCCCGCTCACTGGCTGAGCGAGGTGCGGGGGCAACACCGAGGGTTGCGATCCCGTTGCCGGTCCCGGTCCGGTACGGGCGTGACACTGAGGGTTGCAGTCCGTTGCTGGACACAAAAAAAAGACAAAAAGGAAAAACAACCACAGCTGTATGTTTGCACACAGACTAATGTTATCAGTCTGTGGCTGGGTGATATAAGCAGGATTTCCTCAAGCCACTCTCTGAAGTCTCACCAGTGGAGTGGACCCACCGCCCAGGACAATCCCAGCTGGGACTCCAGATCACTGTTCATGGGACTTCCTACTGCTGCTTGGATCTGGATGTAGGTGTTGTATACACTGTTTGGTGATGTATACACTGTTTAATTCTTTTTTTCCTCTTTTTTAGTATGCCTGCAAAGTCTTGCTTTCTTTGCTTACTTGCTTATTACTATATTTTGATAAACATCATAAACTGGCTTATTAGTGTGACGAGTGGTTTCTTTTACCAACAAATCCTTTGAAGCTAAACAAAAATAAAAACTTTCGGCAAAACAGGTGCCAAGAACATAGGGCAGCTGCTTGGGTGGGACCTAGTGTAGAAATGGTCAGGAAGCCTAGATTACTCAGACATACAGATTATGTGGACATAGCAGTGGTCATTGTGTTTCACTGTGGTTTGTCTCTTACTAGAAGTTTGCTCTGGCTAACCTGCTGCAGAACAAAGATCTAAGAGGTGGGATGCTGAACAATAAACCTGCTGACTACATGGACCATCACAGGAAAAAACTTTCCCCTAGGATGTGAGGGACCTTAGAGAGGGGACATTGTGTACTGATATGGTATGTATTAGGGATGGAGTGAGGTGGGCGGTAATATGTCTCCTCAAATCTTCCTGCCCCAACACAGTGCTTCTGTGAGGCCTGGGGAACTGGTGGGAAAAGGGGACCAGGTCGAGGCAAGAGCCACACAAGGAGAGGATTAGAAGGAGGGAAGACCCTGGGTCTCCAGGCCTGTCTCTGCCTGTGTCTGACATCGTGGTGTCTCTCATATGACAACCATTGTTGGTAGCCAGGCCGGGCAGGGGCATCAGAGGCCCAGATGCTGAGGTGGGCCCTGTTCACGACTGTGTGTAATGTGTGTGTGTGGTGGGTGTTTGGGTGTGCGCTCTCAGGGCCTGCCCACCTGGCTGTCATTCTAAGACCAGGAGTGAGGCCCTGGAATTTTCTCTCAAAACTTATTTCAGTAGGCCATCAACCACCCTGGGCTTTGGTCCTCCCCAGCTCCTCTGGTTGCCACTAGAGGGCAGCAGCCAACACAGCCAGGCAATGGGAATTTCTAGGGTGGCAGACTCCTGGCTCTCACATCTGTCTGGATCTTCCCAGCTCCTAGGGATGTGCAGGCTCCAGTGGTGTGGGCCACTGGGTCCCTGCAGACTCCTGGCTCTCACATCTTCTGTCTGGATCTTCCCAGCTCCTAGGGATGTGCAGGCTCCAGTGGTGTGGGCCACTGGGTCCACAGATCCAACTAAATGCCTGTCTCCGGGCTTGGGACAGTAAATATGTAAGTCCGTGAGAGTGTAAGAAGATAAGTTAGTGAAGACACTGGAGGGGGCCAAAGGTGACCAGAGGTGGCCAAGGCCAGAACTTTGAGGTATAATCATAAATTCCCGCAAGCAAACAGGTAGAGGGAGAAGAGGGAAAGCCCATAGGACCAGTTAGTCTCCAGGGAGATTGGCCAAATGGCATGTGAAGACTAGGCAGGCAGAATGACCCTGACAGTGAAGTCAGGTGGCTTGAAGAGACCAGAGAAAACCATGTGAGCTCTGTAGCCAGATTGCCCAGATTCAACCCCAGCTCCTCCAAGTACTAGCTGTGTGACTTTGGACAAGGTATGGAACCTCTCTGTGTCTCAGTTTCCTATCTGTGAGATGGATACCATAACAGTACTATCTCCTACACTTAGAACAGTGGCACAGAGTAACAACACTGTAAATGCAGGAAGTTATTATTTTCTGCACTGCATCTTAGCCAAAAGGCCGCAAAGCATTGTTTTCTGAGGAGAGATCCAGATGATGTTGAAATAGCTAGTTTCCCCTGGAACTCCCTCCTGAGACACACAGGAATCAGTTCCCCCACACACTGGCATTAAAAGGTAACATATGAATGTGTGTATTAGTAAAAGTTAAAGGAGTGTGTGTAAAATGAGTGTGTTATACAGGTCTGTCAGTTTTTAAATCAACAAACTGATCAGTCACCTTTCAATCTACAAACCTTTCACACTGGAAATAAGTCCCTTGAGTGTGGGGGCCCTCCTGCTCCCTCCCATTCTTCCTTTAAGCAAAGCCTGGGTTTGCCCCCTCCCCCTGTAACCCCCTGCATACGCATGGTCCCAAGGAGCCTCCCTGAGCCCTGCCCTGTCCTGTTGGGTCTGGTGAAGCAGGCTTGCTTCTCACCACTCTCCGGAAATGGAAATCCAGGTGCTCGGCCCTGGCTCCCCAGGGCCAATATTGGCTCTACAGCTGGGCGGGCTGTGGGGGTGTGTGTGTGTGTGTGGTGTGTGTGTGTGGTGTGTGGTGTGTGTGTGTGTGTGTGTGTGTGTGTGTGTGTGTGTCTCAGTCGAGGGTGAACATGCTTCACCTTTTGGGGCCCCAAGTTTCCCTTATCTACAATTCTAGAGAGGGGTGGGTTGGGGATACTTTTATATTTTCCTCCTTCCCTGGGAGGATATTTAGGAAAAGACCAACTGAAAGTTTACTAAGCTTCTACTCACTAATACGTCTGTGTCTCAAATACAAACTTCTAATAGAAAAGATCTGAGCATCGAGGTCCCCTATTGGGCTAATCAGGGATGACCAGGTCACGTGATCCAAGGTTAGCCAATTTATCTCTAAGGCATCACATGGTGGCTTTCCTCAGAAAGGGACTGGTTAGGTAACCACAGGAAGTTTGAGGCATCCTAGCAGGTCCAGCATACTATGAACATTTTAAACTTTATTTATGAATAGGTAATATGTTTACATATATATATTTGTGTGTGTGTGTGTGTGTGTGTGTGTGTGTGTGGCTGGTCGGTATGGGGATCCAAACCTGTGACGTTGGTGTTACAAGGCTGCGCTGTAACTGGCCAGTCCTGTTTACATGTATTTACATAGCTGAGTGTTTTAAGGATATAAAAAGACATGCAGTGGGAATTCTCTCCTGCTCTTGAACCCCAACCCTTCTCTTCCTAGGAAGCAAGTAAAGTTATCATTTTCTTTTCTTTTTTGGCAGCTGGCCGCTAAGGGGATCCGAACCCTTGATCTTGGAAGGTTGTCATTTTCTTTTTTCTTTCTTTCTTTTTTTTTTTTTTAATAAAGATGACCGGTAAGGGGATCTCAACCCTTGGCTTGGTGTTGTCAGCACCACGCTCAGCCAGTGAGCAAACCGGCCATCCTTATATAGGATCTGAACCCGTGGCCTTGGTGTTATCAGCACCGCACTCTCCCGAGTGAGCCACGGGCCGGCCTGGAAGGTTGTCATTTTCTAATGTATCCTTCCAGAGATATTTTATGCAAAGAAATATGTTATAGATTCTTTCTCCCATCCTTTTGCTTTTTTCAAAAGGAGTGCTATGTGGGTACATAAAGAACATCCTCATTTGTTTTTATGGCTCTGCTTTATGGTCTACCAAAATATACGTAACCACTTTCCTATTAATGAAAGTTTAGGTTGTTTTCAGTCTCTCATTCAGTGCTACAATGAAGAGCCTTGTAAATAAGCATATGGTCCTTTAAGGTCTCATTGCCCCTCATACATATCCCTCAGGAATTCTTAACTGGGGGTCCGGGGACTCCTTAGAAGTCAGCGGATATAGAATTCAGGGAGACAAATTCAAGGAGCCTGGAAACTTGGAAGGGAAAAAGTTTCCACTTTTATTTGCACTAAAAATTGAAGATATCTTGAAATATCATTTACACTCATCCCTACTTTGTCATTGTAGTAGGTATTTATTAGATTTTCGATTAGATATGGTTGTTATTTATTAATAAAGCACATACATTACTGTGGCACACATTTGGTTTCTAAAAAAGATCTTGATACCTGTATTTCAATGTAATTGCTTTGCTTTGTAATCTTATGTATTTTTTATTGTGGTAACATAACCATACATAAAATTTACGATTTTAACCATTTTTAAGTATACAGTTCAGTGGCATTAAGCACATTCGCATTGTTCTGTGACCATCACCACCATCCCTCTCCAAAACTCATTTTCCCAAACTGAAGCTCTGTACCCATTAAACAGTAACTCCCCATTACCCTCTGCTCCCAGCCCCTGGCAACCACTGTTCTACTTTCCGTCTCTATAATTTTGACTACTCTAGATACCTCATATGAATGGAATCATACGGTATTCGGCTTATTTCACTTAGCATAATGTCTTCAAGGTTCATCCATGTTGTAACATGTGTCAGAATTTCATTTCTTTTTAAGGCTAAATAATATTCCATTGTATGTATATACCACATTTTATTTATTCATTCAGCCATTAACAGACATTTGAGCTGTTTCCATTTTTTGACTATTGTGAATAATGCTGCTATGAACATTGAGGTACAAATATCTCTGCTTTCTCGGTTCTTTGGGGTCTATACCCAGAAATGGAATTGCTACATCATATGGTAATTCAGTGTTTAAGTTTTTTAAAGGAATATGTATTTATTTTTATGCATGAAAAATATGATTCTGAGATAAGAAACGTACCAGACTCCCATTATACATACTTTATTTTGCATGCCTGTCTTGGCCACTAGATGGGGGACTACCTGACAGGACTGTCCAGTTCCATCTACCCCCTTCAGTTAACTCTCCTAGAAGTGTAGTAAATACATTCAGTGCCTAGTGGGCACCTTGA
>NW_007727931.1:16730-17436 GCF_000696425.1 Galeopterus variegatus | reverse complement strand
GGGTCTATACCCAGAAATGGAATTGCTACATCATATGGTAATTCAGTGTTTAAGTTTTTTAAAGGAATATGTATTTATTTTTATGCATGAAAAATATGATTCTGAGATAAGAAACGTACCAGACTCCCATTATACATACTTTATTTTGCATGCCTGTCTTGGCCACTAGATGGGGGACTACCTGACAGGACTGTCCAGTTCCATCTACCCCCTTCAGTTAACTCTCCTAGAAGTGTAGTAAATACATTCAGTGCCTAGTGGGCACCTTGAGTGCCCGGCGCGGGGCGAGGTGTCAGCGATGCAAAGTGCGAAACGTACCCCAAAAGAATCATAAAAGAGTTATGCCTGAGGATGACCGATGAAAGGCATCCCTACTCCTGCCTGTGCTGCTTCCTGGATGTGTGGCCTGGGGCAAGTAACCTCCCTTGGTCCCAGTTTCCCCATCCATAAAATGATCTACATCGTCAAATAAATTTCTGTCAAGAACACACAGCCTGGACTTTAGCGCAGTGTCTGGCACATGTTAGGCACTTAATAATTTTGTCCCCGTTACCTCCAATTGCCAGAGGCTGTCGCGGAAGGGTCCGGCGGCCCTCCTCTGCCTTGGACCCACTCCAGGTTGGCGCGGGAGCGCACAGGGAGGGGCTGCACGCCGAGCCTCCGGAAGATCCCCTCCCCTAGAGACCGTCCCGCCTCCCTCCGGCAG
>NW_007727931.1:1308-15922 GCF_000696425.1 Galeopterus variegatus | reverse complement strand
CCCGGCGGTCGGAGGACGGGCGGGGTGGGGGCGCCATGTGGTTCATGTACGTGCTGAGCTGGCTGTCGCTCTTCATCCAAGTGGCCTTCATCACGCTGGCCGTCGGTGAGAGTTCGCGACCCCGGCCCTCGCGGGCTCCCGCTTCGGCCTCGCAGGGGGCCTCCGGAGCCACTCGGGGAACCCCTGCCCGGCGCTCCCGGCCTTCGCCGCTCTTCTCCCGTCCCGCCTGCTCCTGCCCCTGCTGCTCAGCCCAGCAGCCCGGCCTGACTGCGGGTCCTTCCAGGTGTCACACAGTCTGCCCCAGCAGTGTCCGGGAAAGGCTGACTCAAGTGCACCTGCCCGCCCCTGTGAACCGCCAGCTGCTGCCGCTCCCACCCCACCGGGCCCAGGGCGCCGAACTTTTCCCCGACGCTTACCGCCGCCCTTTTGCCTTTGGCCCTTCGTACTTGCTGCTCTCTCCACCTTTGACATTTTCCCCCTTCTGACTAGTTCCTACTCGATCTCAGTTGAGATCTCACCTCCTCCGGGAAGCCCTCCTCAGGAGTTGGATGGTCCAGCAGCGCCCTGTACTTTCCCTAAAGTAGCACGTCTCCCCTCCTTACTGGTTCCCCGTCCAAGCTATGTCACAGAAGGGATCTTGTCTGTGTTGTTCTGCTGTATTCTCAGCACTCGGCCCAGCACTTAGCCCATACTAAGTTCCCCGCGGGTATTTATTGAATTAGTGAAAGAAATTCCGCTTTCTGGGCCAAAGGTTACCATTGTGCGGAGGAGTCAAATTCAGGCTTCCATTCACTTTTATGAATCTCTCCTTAGTCGCCCAGACAAAGTTTTACTTCTCCAGAGTTGCAAGGGCAACACATGGGTTGTTCGGTTTGTTCCTGACCTGAAGTCCATGAAGGGTTGAGGGGACCCAGCTACAGAGAGAGGGATGACTAGGGTGGTGGGAGTGACCCTGACTGATATTCTCCATTTGCCCCTCTCCACATTCCCCCAGCGGCTGGACTCTATTACCTGGCAGAATTGATAGAAGAATACACAGTGGCCACCAGCAGGATCATAAAATACATGATCTGGGTAAGTGGCAGCTTTCCCTGGGATTCCCTCTCTTTTTTCCTGCCTTAAAAGCAGGAAGTGGGGAAAGTTTGGCATGCATGATGAGACCTCTGTCTTTTCTGTTTCCTGAGAGTACCACTCCTACCTCCCTGACCTGTACTCTGTCTTTTGGGTCTGAACACCCGGGCCCAAATCTTCCTTGATCTCTTTCCCCAGTGGCATTGCTTCATTGCAGACCTTGTTCTCATTTCTTTAAGGTGATAGCGAGTGCACATTCTGTGTTGACAGGACCATGCTTTGCCTTTGCTTAGCTGTCTTCCACTGTCTCTAGCTCCTTGCTCTGCTCAAAACATTTAGAACTTAAAGGAACCTTAGGATAGTTTTGAGTACCTGTGCATTATCCTCTTTCTAATTGATTCAAATGATATGTCCTAAGAGGGGAGCACCTTCCTTGGCCCTGACCCTGACCTCCCCTGATCTCATGGGAGTCTTCTCTTCCTGAGGACACAGTCCCTGTCATTGATATCAAAGCCACAGGAGTGACTGCTGGTGGACAGATTTCCACCAGCAGCAAGAAAGGCTGGGGATGGGGATGCAATTGGACAGGAAGAGTGCACTGCTCCTCAAGTCACCTGATTGATTTCAGCGGCCACATCAACTCTGGGCATGGCCTGGGGTTGGGAGTTAGTGGTGGAGACAAGATTGCAGCCCTTAGCTCTCAGTTCAGAGGCCCAGCTTGTGGGCGTTGGTGCAGGAATTAGACCTTCATTCATCCATCTGTCTTTTGTTGCACTGACAACTATAAGTCTTTCAGAACAGTGTTTTTCAAGCTGCAGGCATGATTTATTATTGGGTTATGTAATCTATTCAGTAGGTCATGATCAGCACTTTTTAGCAAATGGAATAGAAAAGACTAAATTGAAATTTGAGCTCTAATCATATATATGTATGTGGGTGTTGGGATCATGGTGTAAAATGCTTTTCTAATTGTGGGTTACTGTCAGAAAACTTTGAGAAAGGGCATTGAAAGATGCTGCCCTTTGGGAGCTGAGGGTCTAGTTGGGGAGACCAGACCTGTGACTGACTGTGAAAGGAGGAGATTGAAGCATGAACCTAGTGCTGCCCCGAGTGGGCTGGGGGTTAGTGAGTGCAGGCAGGTTGTTGGAAGAGGCTCCCTGCACTGTGTGCCTCTGGTTGTTTCAGTTCTCCACAGCTGTGCTGATTGGCCTCTACGTCTTTGAGCGCTTCCCCACCAGCATGATTGGCGTGGGCCTCTTCACCAACCTCGTCTACTTTGGCCTCCTCCAGACCTTCCCCTTCATCATGCTGACCTCGCCTAACTTCATCCTGTCATGCGGTGAGAGGGGACAGAGTTGGGGAAGCAGCTGATGTGATTGGATGTGCCCAGCTCAGTCCTGGGCACTGAAAAGAGAAAGGAGGGAAGCCACTGAGGTCCTCCAGGAGGCCAGGCTGATGGGGAAGGCAGCTTCTTACTCTGGAGGACCCTAGAGCCCACAGTGGCTCTAGTGGCTAGGATTTGGGGGGCTGGAAGACTTGCGAACTCAGACAGGGAGGACTTTTCCAGAGAGGTAAGTTTGGAGAAGGGTTTGGGAAGGGAGAAGAGGTGTGGGTTGGTGGAAGCAGGGCCCCCAGCTGAGTAGTTTCAGCCTCAAAGAAACTACTTGGCCAGATAAAGCCTGAAGCCCTTCTTTGGCAGGCAGGCAGGCAGGCAGGCAGGCAGGCAGCTCGCTCCCCATCCAGTCCTCTGGCCTGAAGTCATGGTTAACACTGGAGCCTCGTGGGCTGTGATCCTCCTGCAGACACTGGCCTGGTGTGAATGCCTCATGGAGGCTGCCTTGTCTAGTCTCGATCTCACTGGTTGCAGCTGCCTCAGGTTTGAGGAATGTGTTTGGAGGACCTCAGCCTTCTTGCCTTTGCCCAGCCACTGATTTCTGACCCTGGGAAAGATTTTTCCCCTGTGGGCCTTAGCTTCTCCATCTGTTCAGAGATGATGTTTCTGGCAGAACTCAGTTGACACATAGTAGGTGCTTATAGATATTTAGATAATTGTGGAAAAGATTATGGAAAGTACTTTGTTACCAGGATTGCCATCTCTCCTGGTAATCTTTATTGGTTAGTCATCCTGGCATTTGGTTGGTATATTGCATGGAGTTGGGGTTTTTTTAGAGTTCCTTTTCTATTTCTGAGTGGGAAAACATGGAAAGAGGATATTATCCACAAGGAGAGCACAGTGTTAGAGCTAGGACTGGCCTCTTTCCTGAGTGTCTTGGTGTGATTTCACCAAAGAATTTCCTCAGCAAGGGTGAGTTTGGGGAGCCCTTCCCTGGAGACCAGGTCTCCTCTGCATCTTCCTAGGGAGGAGATCCCGCCAACCCCCACAGCAGCAGGCTCCCCTAGCCTCCCTTTGTCACTCCCCTGACCTGTGCTTCAGATGCCCAAGAGAGTTTTTCCAAAGGATCTTGAGGGTGCCAGGCACCATCCTATCCTCAAGTGTCCCTTAGCCCTAGAGTGTGGCTGGGCATAGCAGAACTGTGGTCTTTGCCCTTGAGGGGGTGAGGTAAGAGAGCAGAAAAGAGACATGGCAGTTACCATGAGGTGCGTGTGAGGGTTGTTCCATTTCAGGGGACACGTTCTTTCTTGTGCCTGCCCTTCACCTCCCTAGGGGAACAGGCAGGGGTGCCTGTCTCTGAGCATCCTGTCCCCAGGATCTGCTCTCTCTTTCATAAACTTGGCTGCACACTAAGAAGATGTGTGTGGGTCCAGAACATGTTAGTTCAGATCAGTGTGCCTTACCCTGGGGCAGGATGGATAAGGGTCCCCTTCCCCAGAATTCTGAGGAACCCTAAGACTGCACCTCAAAGTGTCTAGCAAATGGTGCTCTTTTTTCCCTAGGAATGAGAGCCTCTTTATTTGAGAAGGTCTTCTCCCTTCTGCCCAGTTTGGAGTGTATTCTCTTAGGGGAATCTGATCTGTACACCAAGATTTTCTCTCCACCTACTTCCCATGGGATGACTTTCTTTAGGACTCACATCCACTAACAACCAGGTTCATTGTCACAGTGCTTTGGATTGTGTAACACGGAAGTCTCATTTTGTAACATGCGAAGAGCTTTCTTACCTACCTTCTAATTTTACTCATAATGCCCTCTGCAATGGGGAGGTTGGGACTAACCCTCCCATTTTACCAGATGGGAAACTGAATTCAAGACAGTGGTGTACTAGAAGTCTCATTTTGTAACATGCGAAGAGCTTTCTTACCTACCTTCTAATTTTACTCATAATGCCCTCTGCAATGGGCAGGTTGGGACTAACCCTCCCATTTTACCAGATGGGAAACTGAATTCAAGACAGTGGTGTACTTAGTCCAAAGTCATACTCTGAGTTGGGTATAAAGTCGGGACTAAGACTCAGGGATCCCAACTCTCAGTGGCCTTTTGAAGGTTAAAAGATTAAAAGTCCAGTTTTGTTATTTCCCCCAAGCTGACTGACTCTTCATTTCCTCAACAGGTCTAGTGGTGGTGAATCATTACCTAGCATTTCAGTTTTTTGCAGAAGAATATTATCCTTTCTCAGAGGTAAGAAGTGTCCAGTACATTCAGCTATTAACAAGGACAGGGGAGCAAAGGGGACTTCCATGATTTGCTTTGTGAACTTAGCTATGATTTGAAACAGAGTCTGTTCAGGGATTATGTGTCAAAAAATATAGAGAGAGAAATGATTTAGAAAGCAGCGTGGTTGAGAAACAGAAGAGATCCCTTTGGTTGGGGTGGGGAGGACACTGCTATCCCTCAGTGCATCGTTTGGGTCCCCCCAGGGGGGTCATCCCAAGGTCAGGAAGGGGCTCTGGGATGGCCTTGTCTGATGTAGAACTCACAGGGCAGGCATGGCCTGCCGAGGTGTTCTCCTTCCAGGAGTTCTCCACACCTGCTGCTCCAGTTTGAACCCCAGGGGAAGAACAAGGTCACTTTGGGGAGTGTGGGTCATTCATGGCTTGCCCTCCATCCGCCTCAGTCCAGAGGACTTGCTTGTCCTAATGACCACGATTTGGGGATGGAGCCACATTCAGTCATCTTTAGCCTCCACCTTTCCCCACTGAATTTTCTCCATGTCTGAGGATGTCCTGTCCCTGCTTCCTGGGCCCTGACCCCCTTCAGAGTTCAGGTGTGGGGCCTTCTGTGCACTCCTTACCACCTGCCTAAGAAACACAGTGACCACGCCTGGCCCACTCTTGGCACCTCCAGGGACACCCTCTTCTTAGTCTCTCCTGTTGCCAGGTCCTGGCCTATTTCACTTTCTGCCTGTGGATAATCCCGTTTGCGTTCTTTGTGTCACTTTCGGCTGGGGAGAACGTCCTGCCCTCCACCATGCAGCCAGGAGGTGAGACGGGGTTTGCAAGGGGCCAAGGTGGGGGGCTGCCAGCAAGGCCTGAGTTGGCTGGGGCACCAGAGTCCAGCCCTGTGATGGACACACTTGGGCTCCGGGTTGGGAGAGCTGTGTTCACATTCGCACACAAACACTCATACATTCATTTCCCTACCTATGTCTCCACAGATGACGTGGTCTCCAATTATTTCACCAAAGGCAAGCGGGGCAAACGCTTAGGGATCCTGGTTGTCTTCTCCTTCATCAAAGAGGCCATTCTGCCCAGTCGTCAGAAGATATACTGAACCTCTTGGGAGGGAATGTGGGGGCAAGATCAGGAGAGTCAGGCCCCTGGGCCTCAGTGCTAGGTGGGGGCCGGGAGCCTCTAAGGCACCTTCCACCAGCCCTGGCTTTCTTCCCCTTGACTCTGAGGCCTCATCCCCACCCTCCTCAGGGGTCTCAGCTTGGCTCGGATCTGACACTGCTAGAGGCTGTAACCTCAGGGGGCACTCCAGAGGGTGGCAGAGCCTGCTTAGCCAGGAGGTTGAGGTCCCCCAGCCCTTCCCTCTCCCTTCCAAGGTGAGTTGGGAGGTTCTGGCTCAGCTGGAGCAGGTAGGGCAGGGTCTATGATGCTGGAGAGCAGACAGTGATAATTCTCTGGGCAGATGGCCATGGCTTGGCACTTCCAAAAGAAATAGTTTTTGCTGTTGAACTGTGATTTCTGTCCAAGTGCTGATTCCCATTTGAATAAAGATTCTAGGTGGCACTGTTTGCCTTAATACCCTGGAAGTCCATTTTCCTTTCTTCCTGCTAACATTCTGCCCTGGACTGGACTAGCTTTTCTGCTCCAGGAACCCCTTTTCTGGGTTTGGTTCTTGCCCTTCTGAAGGGACTGTTCTTGTAGCCCTTAGTGGGAAGGGAGCACAGATGACCTGAGCCTCGTCATGGAGTGGCAGTGGGGTATGGAGGCAGCCTTTTTTAGTCACCTTCCTTTTCTTCCATCTCTTCTATCCCCAAGGCTCTGTGACTGTCAATTTGGGAATGGGGGAGGGGGCAGTTTAGGACTGGGGTGGATTTTCAGAAGAACATCTATAATATCCTATTTATATAAGTCTTCCTCTGGGGAAAAGGAGTGGTTTCTGGCTCAATCCTATCTCAGACTCAAGGAGAAACAAAATAAAGATTCCAGGTGGCCTGGGCTATAGCCTGTCTTTTAAGAAATGGGGCTGGTAGAAGCTGTTTATCACTTGGAGAGCATACAAACTCTGGCCCTCTCTTCCGTGGGTCTTTGGCTCCTGGGGAGATGATTTCTGCCTTCTAAGAAGGCAGGCCACGTCTCAGGCACAGACCAGATTTGTTGACCTTGCACTCCAACTACAGTGCCTTACAAGTGCTCAACAGTACACATTGGAATGAAGTCCCCATGAGAGCCATTACTGACCATGTCCTATACCTCAAAGTGAGGCTGGCAGGTGCAGAGATGGACTGCACACAACTGGTACCTTTAAGTCATCAGGAAGACCCCTGTGCTTGAAAATCTTTCCTCTACATCATACCTGAAGTCCCATCATAACCCTCCATTTCCTTGGCTTTAGCATTTCCATTCTCCTATAAATACCTTTTCCTGGGAGGAGTAGCACACTAGTTTTCTCTTGATGTGAACGAGATGCCAGGCCCTTTTCTCCTGTGCATGCCAGGATGGACAAAGCAGAGGACACTGGAGGCCAGCATCTTCCTCTCTGATGGGCTCACAGCTGGCCCTACTCTCTCGCTGTCCACTGCTTTGTTCCTTACCTTGCTGATGTGGCTTGACCTCCTCTGTTCGCTCTACTGCCAGTGTTCTCCCAGGGTTGCCAGTGCCCTTCTTGTGCTAAATCTGGCAGGCCCTTTCATATCTCCTCTTCCTGGGTCTCGGCAGCACCTGACAGGGCTGATCACTTCCTGCTTCTTGAGTCACATTTCCCTGGAACTTCTGTGGCTTATTTTCCTATCCTTCTGGCTGCTCCGTTCAATTTCCTATGCAGACCTCTCCACTCACCCACGCACAATGGGGTCTCTCAGGGTTCTGTTGTGGGCTCCATGGGGAAGCCCAACAATGTTGATGGCTTAAAGGACTCTATCGAGGAATCGAGAGTTGACCACCAGCCCCAATGTCCCTCTTGATCTGAACCACAGTTCTGCTGCTTTCTGGGTGCACAGACAACTGAAGTTCATGGCTCAGATGGCACTTGTTGCTGTCCTCTGCAAACCTGACCCTTTTGGGTACCTGCCTTGGCCCCAAGCTCACTCAGGAGCCAAGCAGGAAACCTGCTTTCTATTCCTGCTTTCTCTTTCTGCCCCCAACATCCAGCCTCTAAAAACTGTCAAGTCTATCTTCTTAACAACTCTTGTCTTGAGCCACTCCCACTGGCATCACCTTTCACCAGGATTATTGTGACAGCTTCCTGCTGCTTCTCTATCCCATGGCTGGAGTTGTCTTTCTCAAATGCACAGTTGATCAAGTCACTCCTGGCCTAAAACCTTCCATGGCTCCCCACTGCCCTTAGGGTAAAGTCCATACCCCTTAGCCTGGCTCATGAGACTCGTGGTGTCCTGGTTTCACCTCTCTGACCTCATCACTTGCCTCTTGCACTCTGGGTCCCAGCCTTCTGTTTCCAGAGATGCCATGGCTCTCTCTTGCCACTTTGATTCCTTTTTCTTCTGCTCACCTCAGTACTTTCTCTGTCAAGTCTCCAGCTTAGATTTCACTTCCTCCTGGGAGCTTTGGATGTCCCCTGTCCTCCCACAACTCCACCCCATCACACCACACATTTCACTCTAGTCTTACTCGCCTGCTTTATGGTCTGTTTCCCCATTAGACTGTAAGCTCCTTGAGGGCAAGGACTGTCCTTGAATTTTTGTATCAACAGTGTCTGGCTTGCTGCCTGGCACCTAGAAAGCACTCAATAAATGTTTGTTAAATGAAAGAATTGTAGTGATGTGTTCAAGGGGATGCAGGGGATCCAGGATAGATTCCTGGAGGAAGTACACATGCTTTCATAGTCTCAAATTGAAGCCACAGATTCTCCTGTGCCTCCCTGAACTGCAGAAGCCTCAGTGGCAGCTGAGAGTAAGGGATGGCAGCCCATAGTAGCAGAGAAGCCCATGCCAGGGTGACACATTAGCTGTCCTCTACCCCATTCTGGATCTGTAGATGAAGGGTGAGGCTTAGAGCCTGCAGCAGGAAGGACTTCATCTAAACAAGAGACATAATTTCCCAGTGGTCCCTCCATCCTGAAAGCCTTGTCCCTAGTGGGTTGGGGTGGGAAAATGGTGGGGTTGCCAAAGTGTCACTTTTACAAAGTGTCACTTTTTTCCCCCAGGATAGTGACTGACCCCCATTCTGAACCTTGGGGCTCTGCCCTAATTTGGATTCCCTGGGGCCCAAGAGATTTTGCAGAGAGAAGGGAGGACTGGGGTCTTGGCTTTTGATAGGGGGTGGGATGTGGGAGTGGGAATGGGGGTGGGGGGAGGGCTGGCTCCTATCTTTGAACTTGGGGGTGGGAAACCCATAGGTACTTCTCCCCCTTTCCTCCTCACCCTCAACATTAATCACCACACTTCAGCATTCACTGGGTTGCCTCAGGTAGAGAGGCTACCAAAATAACTTTATGGGGTGGTTTTGGAGGAGGGCAGGGCTGGGAGCCCTTGATGAGCTTGCATTGCTGCCAGGAAGGGTTCGTCAAATGTTTCACGCAGGTTCATGGCCAGGGTGTCGGTCCAGAAGGTGTCATCGCCCAAGTGTCGCTTGTGGGGTCCTTTCCTCATGCTGATGGGGTAAAAGCCCTGGGGCACCTTCATCCTGTATGGCCGTCTCCGTGGGTGCAGCATACGGACCATCACCTCAAAAGGTAGCCGAGGAACGGGCGCCACCCAGTGGCCATCCACTGTGTGCAGCTGTGCACCACCGTGCCCATCGGGCATCACCTTCAGGAACCTGCTGAAGTCATGCTCCCGGCTGGGGTCTGGATGCACGCCCAAGCGGATGCCCTGTGGGTAGTTGATATCAGTGGTGGGGAATGTGGCAGGGTTGTTGCTAAGATTCCACAACATGGGTCTCTTGACCGCGGGCTGACTGTAGTAGGGCTTGAGCGTCACCGCGGGCTGTGGTATGGGCTGCAGTTGCAGCTCCATGGAGGGATGGAAGCTCTTGAAAGGCTTTGACCCCTGGTACTCTGGGGTCTTAGAGACAGCGATGGCTTGGGCTTGCTTGGTACTGGGTGCCAGGGAGTGGCGTTGGTGCAGCAGTTTGCAATGGAGCCACTTCTTGAAATTGGCTTCTCTCAGAATTTTTTGCTTTTTCTGCAACAGAGGGAACAAGACAGTCATGGAGAGCTGCTCCCACTGTGCTGCTGTGGAAGTAGGCCCTGTGTCTGTAGCCTTTGGGAAGCTCAGGTCTGATTGGTGAGATACTGTCCTCACTGCAGGGAAACCCTGAGTCTAATGAGAGAAACACCTGCCTTATGGGAACTTTTGTTCTGGTGGAGGAGACAGCTTTTGTCCTAAGAGAGCCCCTAGGCTGATGACGGAGACAAAGCCTCTCTCATAAGGGAGACCTCCAGCCTGCTGGGGGAGATACAGCCTCTGCCATAGGTGAGCCTTTAACTTGCGAGGGGAGACAGTCCCTGCCCTGAAAAAAAACAAGTCTTATGGGGAGACAAACTTCCTCCCCGCAAAAGGAATCCCTAGTCTGACTGTGGAGACGTTTCCTGCCATAAGGGAGTCTCTGGTTTGACAGGGAGAAAGGCACATGAGAAATGCAAACTGCATCCTGAAAAAGCAGAAAGGTTTGGAAGGCCTGGAATTAGGAAGAGCTAATCTGGACAGGCTTCTTGGAAGGGAGGTGGGCCTTGAGAAGTCACGTAGGGGAGGATACAGCTGGCTGGCTCTCCAGGCTGGGTGGCAACTACTCGGTCCAGCTCTGTCGTTGTCTCCACTGGAGTTGACCCTTCCATCTGTTGCCGAGGAGTCTCCCCCACCCCCGTTGTCTCAGTATCTCACTCCCAGATTGTTGCTAAGCAATTGACCCAGCTTTAGGGGTAGGCTCTGATTAGGCTAAGCCAATCATAATAATTCCATCAGCCTTGTCCCAGACCTAAGTCAATCAGCATATTGCTTTCCTTTAGTTGCAGCCATTGGAACAAGATGGACACATGATCTACTTGAAGCCAATAAGGGATGAGGGGAGATC
This sequence comes from Galeopterus variegatus, assembly GCF_000696425.1. NCBI lineage: Eukaryota > Metazoa > Chordata > Mammalia > Dermoptera > Cynocephalidae > Galeopterus > Galeopterus variegatus. The sequence continues at coordinate 5,257 of NW_007727931.1, read as the reverse complement.
TGCAAGGGGCTTCTGGGAAAGGTTAGAGCCATAGGAAACAGATGGGCTTTGCCTCCTTTGGACAGGCGTATGACTGTGAGGGTTGATGACAAGGACAACAGAGGAGGCTTGGGCTGAGGAAACTGAAGAGAAATGCAGCTGAAACAGCTGGAGTACTGGATTTGCCAGCCCTGAAGCCCTCCCCACTTCAGGATTCACTTAATATTCCCAGCATCTTCTTTCTGTGTTTTCTATTTTTTGCATCCTATGTAATTATACCTGCTTAAAATCCCCTTTCTTCCTCCGTCAAGGTCTTTCATTGATCTGGGATCCTGCCAAATCTCTAGCGCGTCAATCTCCAACTCATGTCTGATCCCCCAGCTGTCCGGTATTTGCGGTCCTCTGCATACACTCTGTTTTTGCATGTGCCTCTATGCCTTTCCACATGGCTACTCATTCTGCCTGGTCAGCTCTTCCCTGCTTCATATGGCCAACTGCTGCCCATCTTATTTAAACACTCCTCTTGACTATCATCCCTTCTGACACCCTCCTGGACCCCCTCCTCTTCTGTGGGAATATAACCTGCCTCTTCTACTAGACTGTAAGCCTTTGAGTGGGGGGCCCATTTTGCTCATCTTTGGAGCCTCAAGGTCTAGCAGGTGCCTAGCACAGAGTGAGTGTGCAGTGTCTGTTAGGAAAAAGGATGGTTCTTCTTTTTAACCAGAGTGTGAGTCCCAATTACAAGCAGGGCCTGGTTTCATTCGAGATTCTCATACTGAAGGAGGCAGTGCACTAAGAGAGAAACTTAAATAATTTGCTAATTTAAGCTGTCTTTGCTTTCTAACACAGGACAAAGCTTTTGACCTAAAGGAATGTTTGTAAGTGTGGAATTTCAGTCAGTGTATGGGCAGAGGGAGGCTCTTTCTGGGTAGGAGTGCTTCCAGCCACTCTTCTGACCACAACACATGGGCCACTGCCTTCTCTGCCCACAGGCCTGGATAGCAGCTGGTGCTGGTGCCTCCGCCCAGCCCACCCCTTACTTGATACTCAATTAGGTAGTTCTGCTCCATGAGGGCCAGCTGGTCCTTCAGCCTCTCCAGTTTCACCATCTCCCGGGCAAAGTCCTTCTTGTCCCATTTCCACATGGCATCCTTCAAGAACCTGGTGCCAAGGTGGGGGCATGTTATCCCAAAGTGACTGAGCTTCCACCTGGGCTGGGCAGACCAGCTGTCCCTGAGGTTCTGGATGGGGGTGGGAGGAGCTGTCAGAGATGAGATGAGTAGGATGACCCATGCCCACTGCCCAGGGGCCCTCTGGCTAACTACTTCTTTGGAGGTGAAAGAGGAATGTGTCTGATGACTTGGTCTCCTGCTGAGGAGCCAGGGCCCAAGGGTAAGGAAGGAAGGCAATGCTTAAACCAAAGCGTGAGGCCTGGGGAAGGCTCTGCCAATAATATCCTGGGCAGGGGGCCTCCTCAGCAGACTTATCCCCCAGCCATCTGGCTTCCCAGACCCTCCCCTTAAAAGCTCATCCTTGGGTGAGATCCCTAGGGGAAGGGCTAAGCAAGAGGGAGGAGGGTGCCAGACTGCAGGTGATTCTCATACTCTCACCGGGCACAAGCGTGGTGGTTCCATATTTTGCAGTAGTCAATGGGCTTGCAGCCCGTAGCATCTTGGGCATGGACATTGGCGCCACTCTGCACCAGGACCTTCACACAGTCCAGCAGGTCCTCACGGGCTGCCAGGTGCAGGGGTGTGGAGCCATTGCATGTCCGACTGTGGAGGGCCCCACCAGGAGAGAAGAGGGCAGAAAGGAAGGACAAAGAGCATCTGCCCATCAGACAGGTGGGCAAACCAGCTTAAATCACTGCTCTGCCACTAGCCCACTGGGTGACCCTAGCTTTGACCCTTCTCCACTCTACTGCAATTTCCTGTACTGTAGAAGGAGGGAATGGACTAGATGAACAGTAAAAATCTGTTTAGAGGAGGTATGTGACAGTTGAGAACTGTGGAAGGAGAGCTGGGTTGGTTCAGAGACCACTAACCTCATCCACTCAAACCAACCAGCCCGCCACCCCATGCCTCACCATAGCCCACAAGGTCTGCATGACCTGAGCCCTGCTTCCTCCTCAACCTCATCCTCTGACCTTACCCCACTCTTTCCAACACATGGCCTTTGCATAGGATGTTCCCTCTGCCTGGAACACTTCCCTGGCTCTTTGCATGGCTGGCTCATTCAGTCTTCAGGTTGCAATTTAAATGTCACTTCTTTAGAGGTGATGGCCTCTTTCAAAATAGATTCTCCCCCTGCCCCCTTTACTCACCACCCCATCACACTTTTTATGTCCCTCATAACCACTTCCCATGTTTGTTGGGATATTGTTTATTTGTTTGTTTGCTAATTTACTGTCTGCTCCTGCACTGGTATGTCACCTTCAAGAGGGCAGGGATCATGTCTGTGTTTGCTGCTGTATTCCCCAACTCTGGCATAGTGCTTAGCACACAGTGCATTCTCAATAAGTATTTTGAATGAATGCAGTCTCCTATATGCCATGCACTTTCTCAATTATCACAGTAGTCCCATGTGATAGGCACTGTCACCTTCCCAAATTTCAGTTGAAGGCACTGAGGCAGTAGTTCCCAAACTTAGCTGCAAATTAGAAACACTTGGGGATCTTTTAAGACTTCCAAAGCCCCGGCCACACCACAGAGCCATTAAATTACAGCCTTTGGATTAGAAGACAGGCATTGGTATTTTTGAAGTTCTCCAGGTGATTCCGATGTACACATCAGTTTGGGAACCAGAGCACTGAAGCTTAGAAACTGAGTGACTAGGCTCCCGCTGTTTGCTGGCAAGTGGCAAAACTGATGTGAACTATGCCTGTCCTCCTATAAAGTCTGATCACTTAACCACTACACCACATGGGCTCGCTGACTGCTCTGTGTGGGATCCAATCCTCCTCACTCTCAACAGCACCTCTGCTTGTCCTGCATGGATCTGCCTGCCTGGAAGCAGGGTTCCTGTCTGCCCAGGCTCCAGGCCTCCCTCCTGAAGCAGGCTGGACTCACGCATTGAGGGCAGCCCCTTTCTTGAGCAGGTAATGAATGCAGGGGAGGGCCATGGTCTTGTTGTCCTTGTGGATGACGAGGTGCAAGGGGGTCTGGCTATTCTTGGTGGGCAGGTCCACAGGAAACTTGTACTCATCTACCAAGACCCGCAGGCATGCTAGCTTGCCCCGCTGGGCTGCGAAGTGGATGGCAGTGAAGCCCTGTGGGGTCCAGAGCAGGGCAGGAGAGGCTGAGCCGGATCAGGGCCCCAGGGTCCACAACTGACCCATATGGCAATTTCTTGGGGTGACCTTTCCCGTCTTCCCTTTGCCTCCAGAAAATGGCTTACACCCCTTTCCCAGTCCTGGTGTGTGCTCATCAGCTCACCCTACCTCCCTGCCCCAAATGGTCCTCCTGGCCAGGAAGGGAATTAGGGCTATCTGCACAGAAAAGGACATCTCTGGATGCCCCCCGAGTCAGATCTTCGCCAGGTGACCGCTATGTGAGGTGCAATTTGCGGGGTGGGGGGACCTCAGTCCTTATCCCTCACTCCAAGGCCTTACTTTGTCGTCGGCCAGGATCTCCCCGCGATCCCGATTCAGGCAGAACCGCAACCATTCCACGTTGCCCACAGTGGCCGCGAACAGCTCATAGTGGCTCGCAGTCGCCCTCTGGTCGGACTCCTCGGCCGGGCTAGAGTCGGCGAGGACGCGGGGGTGAGCGAGGAAGGGGCTGCCCCGCGGAGGGGCGACCTACCGTGCGGCATGGCGCGGGCGGTCGCTTGCAGAGAGGCCCGGCCGGCTGGTGGGCAGGGCAGCGAGGAGGGAAGCCCTGACCCCCGCCCGCTGCAGGGAGGCGCTGGCCCGGGTTCTCCCGCGCCGCCGCCGGGCCCCCTGCTCCCCGGCCACCTGGGCAACTTGGAC
>NW_007727931.1:0-320 GCF_000696425.1 Galeopterus variegatus | reverse complement strand
AATGAAGATCTTTTAGCTGTCGGTATGTGTTTACAAACTGCCCTCCAGGAATGTTTTATATCCTCTCACATTTCCACCTGCCGCTAAGCAGGTGCACTGCACATCAGCAGTGTGGCTTTGGGAAAGGTATTTGGTCTTAGTGTTCTTGTTTCCGCATGGGGAAGTAAATGGGGATAACAGTACCTACTTCACGAGGAGTGAAGGGATGCAAGCATCAAGAACGGTGCTAGCCGAGAAGCACCACCTACCAATGTGCATCGCTAGCACTAGATATTATGATCTTAATAAATGTTTGCTGATTTGGCAGTGGAAATGGTGTT
>NW_007727930.1:352815-353208 GCF_000696425.1 Galeopterus variegatus | reverse complement strand
AAAGTTGACCCTCACATTACACCGTTTAGAAAAAATAACTCAAAATGGATCAAAGACCTTAATATAAGACCGTAATTTATAAAACTCATAGAAGAAAATGTAAGGGTAGATCTTTATGACCTTGGATTTGACAGTGGATTTTTAGATATGGCACCAAAAGCACATGCAGAAAGGAACAAATAGATAAACTGGACCTCATCAAAATTAAAAGCTTTTGTGTAACTGAAGGACTCTATCAAAAGAGTGAACAGACATCCCACATAATGGAAGGAAATATCTGATGTTCAAACAAAAACTTGTACATGAATGTTCAGAGCAGAGCAGCATTATTCACAACAGCAAAAAGAGCAAAATAAACCAAAACCAAGCAAAGTAAATAATAGAGTGGAGAAA
>NW_007727930.1:344977-347595 GCF_000696425.1 Galeopterus variegatus | reverse complement strand
CCAGAACAAAGTTCCTGCTCATTCCTCTCATCAAACAAGGGCAATTTTGTGAGAGTTTGAATGGTAAAAAATTAGGCATCCACTTTATAAATAATTGGCTGATTGGCTCCTTGTGACTTCTTTTTGGCTCCTTGTGACTTCTTTTTGTTTCCTAATATTAAAAAATCTATAAAGGGCACCAATTTTTGTTCAGCTAATAATGTAAAAAAGACTGCATTGATTTGGTTAAATTCCCAGGACCCTCAGTTCTTTAGGGATGGACTAAATGGGTGGTATCATTACTTATAAAAGTGTCTTGAATTTGCAGGAGCTAATGTTGAGAAATCCAGTTTATATTTTTATTTTCATTTTTGAATTCCCTTTTTCCACAAACTTTTTCAAGTCCCCTTGTATAAGGTTTATAGATTGAACCAATGTTAATTTCCTGGTTGTAATATTACATTATAGTTACAAAAATGTCAAAGGACAAAACTACAACGAACATAGTTAAAGATCTCAATTAGCTTTACTACAATTCTAGAATTGGGCAACATGGCATTCCATTAAATAAAATAAATGGTCCAATGAGCTGAGCAAAAGAGTTGGATATTATAGACAGAAAAAGATCTGAAGAAAGCAGAAACAAGGAACAAAAAGCAGATTGGTCATTTCAGAGTTACTTTCCTTCTAAGGTGGGTACAGGTAGAAATAACGATAGAAAAATAACTGATTAGTTAATCTCAGTTTACTTCAGCCCATCTCTTTCCTGTAAGGATTAAAGCAGAGGGAACTTCATTTCCTGTAAGGATTAAAGCAGAGGGAACTTCATTACCGTATCTACTGAAGATTTAAATCGGCCTATTCAGGAAGTTAGCTGCTATCTCTTTCTCCTGATTTCTCACAAGGTGAGACAATAACAAAAGTGAAATGGAACTTAGCAGCGGTGACTCTATTTTGATTTTGTCTGTTTTTTGGGGAGCCTAGAGCAGGAACTTAGTCCAAAAAAATAGCCTCCTATAATTTTTATTTAACCTCAGATAGTAAGATTGAGGAAAAAATACGTAAAAGTTACACAGAATCTCTCTGTACTATTTTTGCAACTTCCCTTGAGTCTATAATTATNTGATACACACAATAACATGGATGGATCTCCAGGTCATTACACTAAATGAAAAAAAGCCAATCTCAAAAGACTACATATTACATGATTCCATGGATATAACATTCTCTAAATGACAAAATTACAGAGATGGAGAACAGATTAGTGGTTGCCTGGGATTGACAAAGGTGAAGAGGAGGAGAGGAAGCACAAGAGTGTTCCTTGGTGGTGATAGAACAGTTCTTGGGACTGGCTGGTTAGCTTTGTTGGTTACAGCCTGGTGTTATAATACTAAGGTCAAGGGTTCAGATTCTGTACCAGCCAGCCCTCTCCACCCCCCAAAAAAGAAACGGTTCTGTATGTTGACTATAGTGGCAGGTACATGATAAAACTGTGAGGACTATACACATATGGACACTCTCATATATAACTACATACATACAAATAAGGGCATGTAAAAACTGCTGAAATACAAGGGGTTTTCGAGAAGTTCATGGAAAATGCATACTATGAAAAAACGATACATGAACTGCAAATTTTTTTTCCACCAAAATGAACTCGTACTAAGCTGTTGTTATAACACGCCTGAACAGAATCTAGTTTGAGGCACTAAGAAGAATAAGATATCCGTTTGAAAAAGAGCCCCTATCAGAGCAACATGAATTCTGATAAAATTGATGCAAGAACAAGCATCAAATTTACAGTGAAGCTTAGATGGAAGAATGGTGAAATCACTGATGCTTTACAAAAAGCTTATGGGGACAATGCCCCAAACAAACCAGCAGTTTACAAATGGATAACATGTTTTAAGAAGGGACTGCACAATGTTGAAGATGAAGCCCACAGAGGCAGACCATCCACATCAATTGGTGAGGAGAAAATTAACCGACAACAGCAGAAACAACAGCCAACACTATAGACATCTCCACTGGTTCAGCTTACACAATTCTGACTAAAAAATTACAGCTTAGCAAACTTTCTGCTTGATGGATACCAAAACTTACGCCCACGTCAGCTGCAGAGAAAAGCAAAGCTTTCAATGGAAATTTAAAGAGGGATCAAGATCCTGAAGCATTTCTTCAAAGAATTGTAACAGGAGAGAAAACATGGTTTAACCAGTATGATTCTGAAGACAAAGCAATGGCTACCAAGAGGTGGAAGTGATCCAGCCAAAGCCAAAGTGGACTGGTCAACAGCAAAGGTCCTGGTGACAGTTTTTTGGGATGCTCAAGGCATTTTGCTTGTTGACTTTCTAGGGGGCTAAAGAATGTAACATGTTTATTAGGAAAGTGTCTTGAGAAAGCTAGTCAAAGCTTTAGAAGAAAAATGCCCACAAAAGCTTTACCAGAGTCCTTCTCCACCAGAACAAAGTTCCTGCTCATTCCTCTCATCAAACAAGGGCAATTTTGTGAGAGTTTGAACGGTAAAAAATTAGGCATCCACTTTACAGTCCTGATTGGCTCCTTGTGACTTCTTTTTGTTTCCTAATATTAAAAAATCTATAAAGGGCACCAATTTTTGTTCAGCTAATAATGTAAAA